>NW_025726350.1:0-82523 GCF_021461395.2 Schistocerca americana
GTCATTAGGAGGCCCTGAACGTTACAATTAACTATCATTTTTGCGTCGAATTCGATAATCTAAACTCACAGGAGAAGGATCATATGGTGCCCGAGACAGCAATATCCCCTTGGAGACAAGTCCGCTGGAGGCCGATGTATTGAATTTAGACGCAGTTTGAGTGTTCCATCGTCATTAGGAGGCCCTGAACGTTACAACTAACTATCATTTTTGCGTCGGATTCGAAAATCTAGACTCACAGGAGAACGACCATAAGGTGCCCGAAGCAGCAATAGACCCTCGGAGACATGTCGGCTGGAGGACGATGTATTGAATATCGTCGCAATTTGAGTGTTCCATCGTCATTAGGAGGCCTTGAACGTTACCATTAACTATCATTTTATCGTCGGATTCGAAAATCTAGACTCACAGGAGAACGACCATAAGGTGCCCGAGGCGGCAATAGACCCTTGGAGACAAGTAGGCAGGAGGCCGATGTATTGAATCTCGACGCAATTTGATTGTTCCATCGTCATTAGGAGGCCCTAAACGTTACAATTAACTATCATTTTTGCGTCGGATTCGATAATCTAAACTCACAGGAGAACGACCGTAAGGTGCCCGAGGCAGCAACAGACCCTTGGAGACAAGTCGGCTGGAGGCCGATGTATTGAATCTCGACGCAATTTGAGTGTTCCATCGGCATTAGGAGGCCCTGAACGTTACAATTAACAATCATTTTAGCGTCGCATTCGAAAATCTACTCACAGGAGAAGTTCATACGGTGCTCGAGACAGCAATATTCCCTTGGAGACAAGTCCGCTGGAGGCCGATGTATTGAATCTCGACGTAATTTGAGTGATCCATCGGCATTACAAGGCCCTGAACGTTACAATTAACTATCATTTTTGCGTCGGAGTCGAAAATCTAGACTCACAGCAGAACGACCATAAGGTGCCCGAGGCAGCAATAGACCCTTGGTGACAAGTCCGCTGGAGGCCGATGTATTGAATCTCGACGCGATTTGAGTGTTCCATCGTCATTAGGAGGCCCTAAACGTTACAATTAACTATCATTTTTGCGTCGGATTCGATAATCTAAACTCACAGGAGAACGACCATAAGGTGCCCGAGGCAGCAACAGACCCTTGGAGACAAGTCGGCTGGAGGCCGATGTATTGAATCTCGACGCAATTTGAGTGTTCCATCGTCATTACAAGGCCCTGAACGTTACAATTAACTATCATTTTTGCGTCGGATTCGAAAATCTAGACTCACAGGAGAACGACCTTAAGGTGCCCGAGGCAGCAATAGACCCTTGGAGACAAGTCACCTGGAGGTCGATGTATTGAATCTCGACTCAATTTGTTTGCTCCATCGTCATTAGGAGGCCCTGAACGTTACAATTAACTATGAGTTTTGCGTCGGATTCGAAAACGTAGAATCACCGGAGACGGACCATGTGGTGCCCGAGGCAGCGATATCCCCTTGGAGACAAGTCGGCTGGAGGCCGATGTATTGAATCTCGACGCAATTTGAGTGTTCCATCGCCGATAGGAGACCCTGAACGTTACAAGTAACTATCATTTTTGCGTCGGATTCGAAAATCTAGACTCACAGGAGAACGACCATAAGGTGCCCGAGGCACCAATAGACCCTTGGAGACACGCCGGCTGGAGGCCGATGTATTGAATCTCGACGCAATTTGACAGTTCTATCGTCATCAGGAGGCGCTGAACGTTACTATTCACTATCATTTTTGCGTCGGATTCGAAAATCTAGACTCACAGGAGAAGGATCATATGGTGCCCGAGACAGCAACATCCCCTTGGAGACAAGTCCGCTGGAGGCCGATGTATTGAATCTCGACGCAATTTGAGTGTTCCATCGTCATTAGGAGGCCCTGAACCTTACAATTAACTATCATTTTTGCGTCGGATTCGAAAATCTAGACTCACAGGAGAACGACCATAAGGTGCCCGAGGCACCAATAGACCCTTGGAGACACGTCGGCTGGAGGCCGATGTATTGAATCTCGACGCAATTTGAGTGTTCCATCGTCATTAGGAGGCCCTAAACGTTACAATTAACTATCATTTTTGTGTCGGATTAGATAATCTAAACTCACAGGAGAAGGATCATATTGTGCCCGAGACAGCAATATCCCCTTGGAGACAAGTCGGCTGGAGGCCGATGTATTGAATCTCGACGCAATTTGAGTGTTCCATCCTCATTAGGAGGCCCTGAACCTTACAATTAACTATCATTTTTGCGTCGGATTCGAAAATCTAGACTCACAGGAGAACGACCATAAGGTGCCCGAGGCAGCAATAGACCCTTGGAGACAAGTCGGCTGGAGGCCGATGTATTGAATCTCGACGCAATTTGAGTGTTCCATCGCCATTAGGAGGCCCTGAACGTTACAGTTAACTATCATTTTAGCGTCGGATTCGAAAATCTTCTAACAGGAGAAGGATCATATGGTGCACGAGACTGCAATATCCCCTTGGATACAAGTCTGCTGGAGGTCGATGTATTGACTCTCGACGCAATTTGAGTGTTCCATCGTCTTTAGGAGTCCCTGATCGTTACAATTATCTATCACTTATGCGTCGGATTCGAAAATCTAGACTCACAGCAGACGGACCATTTGGTGCCCGAGGCAGCAATATCCCCTTGGAGACAAATCGGCTGGAGGACGATGTATTGAATCTCGACGCAATTTGAGTCTTCTATCGTCATTAGGAGGCGCTGAACGTTACAATTCACTATCATTTTTGCGTCGGATTCGCAAATGTAGACTCAAAGGAGAAGGATCATATTGTGCCCGAGACAGCAATATCCCCTTGGAGACAAGTCGGCTGGAGGCCGATGTATTGAATCTCGACGCAATTTGAGTGTTCCATCGTCTTTAGGAGGCCCTGAACGTTACAATTAACTATCAGTTTCGCGTCGGATTCGAAAATCTAGACTCACAGGAGACGGGCAACATGGAGCCCGAGGCAGCAATATCCCCTTGGAGACAAGTCGGCTGGAGGCCGATGTATTGAATCTCGACGCAATTTGAGAGTTCTATCGTCATCAGGAGGCGCTGAACGTTACAATTAACTATCATTTATGCGTCGGATTCGAAAATCTAGACTCACAGGAGAAGGATCATATTGTGCCCGAGACAGCAATATCCCCTTGGAGACAAGTCGGCTGGAGGCCGATGTATTGAATCTCGACGCAATTTGAGTGTTCCATCGTCATTAGGAGGCCCTGAACGTTACAATTAACTATCATTTTTGCGTCGGATTCGCAAATGTAGACTCAAAGGAGAAGGATCATATTGTGCCCGAGACAGCAATATCCCCTTGGAGACAAGTCGGCTGGAAACCGATGTATTGATTCTTGACGCAATTTGAGTGTTCCATCGGCATTAGGAGGCCCTGAACCTTACAATTAACTATGAGTTTCGCGTCGGATTCGAAAATCTAAACTCACAGGAGAACGACCATAAGGTGCCCGAGGCAGCAATAGACCCTTGGAGACAAGTCGGCTGGAGGCCGATGTATTGAATCTCGACGCAATTTGTGTTTTCCATCGGCATTAGGAGGCCCTGAACGTTACAGTTAACTATCATTTTAGCGTCGGATTCGATAATCTACTAGCAGTAGAAGGATCATATGGTGCACGAGACTGCAATATCCCCTTGGATAGAAGTCACTTGAGGTCGATGTATTGACTCTCGACGCAATTTGAGTGTTCCATCGTCTTTAGGAGTCCCTGAACGTTACAATTAACTACCATTTATGCGTCGGTTTCGAAAATCTAGACTCACAGGAGAACGACCATAAGGTGCCCGAGGCAGCAATAGACCCGTGGAGACAAGTCGGCTGGAAACCGATGTATTGATGCTTGACGCAATTTGAGTGTTCCATCGTCATAAGAAGGCCCTGAACGTTACAAATAACAATCATTTTAGCGTCGGATTCGAAAATCTACTCACAGGAGAACTTCATACGGTGCTCGAGACCCCTTGGAGACAAGTCCGCTGGAGGCCGATGTATTGAATCTCGACGCAAGAGAACGACCATAAGGTGCCCGAGGCAGCATTAGACCCTTGGAGACAAATCGGCTGGAGGACGATGTATTGGATCTCGACGCAATTTGAGTGTCCCATCGTCATTAGGAGGCCCTAAACGATACAATTAACTATCAGTTTCGCGTCGGATTCAAAAATCCAGACTCACAGGAGACGGACAATTTGGTGCCCGAGGCAGCAATATCCCCTTGGAGGCAAATCGACTGGAGGACGATGTATTGAATCTCGACGCAATTTGAGTCTTCTATCGTCATTAGGAGGCGCTGAACGTTACAATTCACTATCATTTTTGCGTCGGATTCGAAAATCTAGACTCACAGGAGAAGGATCATATTGTGCCCGAGACAGCAATATCCCCTTGGAGACAAGTCGGCTGGAGGCCGATGTATTGAATCTCGACGCAATTTGAGTGTTCCATCGTCATTAGGAGGCCCTGAACGTTACAATTAACTATCAGTTTCGCGTCGGATTCGAAAATCTAGACTCACATGAGAGCGAACATAAGAGGCCGGAGGCAGTAATATCACCATGGAGGCACGTCGGCTGGAGGACGATGTATTGAATCTCGACGCAATTTGAGTGTCCAATCGTCAGTAGGAGGCCCTAAACGTTACAATTAACTATCAGTTACGCGTCGGATTCAAAAATCCAGACTCACAGGAGACGGACCATTTGGTGCCCGAAGCAGCAATATCCCCTTGGAGACAAATCAGCTGGAGGACGATGTATTGAATCTCGACGCAATTTGAGAGTTCTATCGTCATCAGGAGGCGCTGAATGTTACTATTCACTATCATTTTTGCGTCGGATTCGAAAATCTAGACTCACAGGAGAAGGATCATATGGTGCCCGAGACACCAATATCCCCTTGGAGACAAATCAGCTGGAGGACGATGTATTGAATCTCGACGCAATTTGAGAGTTCTATCGTCATCAGGAGGCGCTGAACGTTACAATTAACTATCATTTATGCGTCGGATTCGAAAATCTAGACTCACAGGAGAACGACCATAAGGTGCCCGAGGCAGCAACAGACCATAGGAGACAAGTCGGCTGGAGGCCGATGGATTGAATCTCGACGCATTTTGAGTGTTCCATCGCCAATAGGAGTCCCTGAACGTTACAATTAACTATCATTTATGCGTCGGATTCGAAAATCTAGACTCACAGGAGAACGACCATAAGGTGCCCGACGCAGCAATTGACCCTTGGAGACAAGTCGGCTGGAAACCGATGTATTGATTCTTGCCGCAATTTGAGTGTTCCATCGTCATTAGGAGGCCCTGAACGTTACAATTAACAATCATTTTAGCGTCGGATTCGAAAATCTACTCACAGGAGAAGTTCATACGGTGCTCGAGACAGCAATATCCCCTTGGAGACAAGTCCGCTGGAGGCCGATGTATTGAATCTCGACGCAATTTGAGTGTGCCATCGTCATTAGGAGGCCCTGAACCTTACAATTAACTATCAGTTTCGCGTCGGATCCGAAAATCTAAACTCACAGGAGAACGACCATAAGGTGCCCGAGGCAGCAACCGACCCTTGGAGACAAGTCTGCTGGAGGCCGATGTATTGTATCTCGACGCAATTTGAGTGTTCCATCGTCATTACAAGGCCCCGAACGTTACAATTAACTATCACTTATGCGTCGGATTCGAAAATCTAAACTCACAGGAGAACGACCATAAGGTGCCCGAGGCAGCAATAGACCCTTGGAGACAAGTCCGCTGGAGGCCGATGTATTGAATCTCGACGCAATTTGAGTGTGCCATCGTCATTAGGAGGCCCTGAACCTTACAATTAACTATCAGTTTCGCGTCGGATTCGAAAATCTAAACTCACAGGAGAACGACCATAAGGTGCCCGAGGCAGCAATAGACCGTTGGAGACAAGTCGGTTGGAGGCCGATGTATTGAATCTCGACGCAATTTGAGTTTTCCATCGGCATTAGGAGGCCCTGAACGTTACAGTTAACTATCATTTTAGCGTCGGATTCGAAAATCTACTAACAGGAGAACGATCATATGGTGCACGAGACTGCAATATCCCCTTGGATACAAGTCGACTGGAGGTCGATGTATTGACTCTCGACGCAATTTGAGTGTTCCATCGTCTTTAGGAGTCCCTGAACGTTACAATTAACTATCATTTATGCGTCGGATTCGAAAATCTAGACTCACAGGAGAACGACCATAAGGTGCCCGAGGCAGCAATAGGCCCTTGGAGACAAGTCGGCTGGAAACCGATGTATTGATTCTTGACGCAATTTGAGTGTTCCATCGTCATTAGAAGGCCCTGAACGTTACAAATAACAATCATTTTAGCGTCGGATTCGAAAATCTACTCACAGGAGAAGTTCATACGGTGCTCGAGACCCCTTGGAGACAAGTCCGCTGGAGGCCGAAGTATTGAATCTCGTCGCAAGAGAACGACCATAAGGTGCCCGAGGCAGCATTAGACCCTTAGAGACAAGTCGGCTGGAGGACGATGTATTGGATCGCGACGCAATTTGAGTGTTCCATCGTCATTAGGAGGCCCTGAATGTTGCAATTAACTATAAGTTTTTCGTCGGATTCGAAAATCTAGACTCACATGAGACCGAACATAAGAGGCCGGAGGCAGTAATATCCCCATGGAGACAAGACGGCTGGAGGACGATGTATTGAATCTCGACGCAATTTGAGTGTCCAATCGTCATTAGGAGGCCCTAAACTTTACAATTAACTATCAGTTTCGCGTCGGATTCAAAAATCCAGACTCACAGGAGACGGACAATTTGGTGCCCGAGGCAGCAATATCCCCTTGGAGACAAATCGGCTGGAGGACGATGTATTGAATCTCGACGCAAATTGAGTCTTCTATCGTCATTAGGAGGCGCTGAACGTTACAATTCACTATCATTTTTGCGTCGGACTCGAAAATCTAGACTCACAGGAGAAGGATCATATTGTGCCCGAGACAGCAATATCCCCTTGGGGACAAGTCGGCTGGAGGCCGATGTATTGAATCTCGACGCGATTTGAGTGTTCCATCGTCATTAGGAGGCCCTGAACGTTACAATTAACTGTCAGTTTCGCGTCGGATTCGAAAATCTAGACTCACAGGAGACGGACCACATGGAGCCCGAGGCAGCAACATCCCCTTGGAGACAAGTCCGCTGGAGGTCGATGTATTGAATCTCGACTCAATTTGAGTGTTCCATCGTCATTAGGTGGCCCTGAACGTTACAATTAACAATCAGTTTCGCGTCGGATGCGAAAATCTAGACTCACATGAGAGCGAACATAATAGGCCGGAGGCAGTAATATCCCCATGGAGGCAAGTCGGCTGGAGGAAGATGTATTGAATCTCGACGCAATTTGAGTGTCCAATCGTCAGTAGGAGGCCCTAAACGTTACAATTAACTATCAGTTTCGCGTCGGATTCAAAAATCCAGACTCACAGGAGACGGACCATTTGGTGCCCGAAGCAGCAATATCCCCTTGGAGACAAATCAGCTGGAGGACGATGTATTGAATCTCGACGCAATTTGAGAGTTCTATCGTCATCAGGAGGCGCTGAACGTTACTATTCACTATCATTTTTGCGTCGGATTCGAAAATCTAGACTCACAGGAGAAGGATCATATGGTGCCCGAGACAGCAATATCCCCTTGGAGACGAGTCCGCTGGAGGCCGATGTATTGAATATCGACGCAATTTGAGAGTTCCATCGTCTTTAGGAGTCCCTGAACGTTACAATTAACTATCATTTATGCGTCGGATTCGAAAATCTAGACTCACAGGAGAACGACCATAAGGTGCCCGAGGCAGCAATAGACCCTTGGGGACAAGTCGGCTGGAAAGCGATGTATTCATTCTTGACGCAATTTGAGTGTTCCATCGTCATTAGGAGGCCCTGAACGTTACAATTAACAATCATTTTAGCGTCGGATTCGAAAATCTACTTACAGGAGAAGTTCATACGGTGCTCGAGAGAGCAATATACCCCTTGGAGACAAATCGACTGGAGGCCGATGTATTGAATATCGACGCAATTTTAGTGTTCCATCGTCATTAGGTCGCCCTGAACGTTATAATGAACTATCAGTTTTGCGTTGGATTCAAAAATCTAGACTTACAAGAGAACGACCATAAGGTGCCCGAGGCAGCACTAGACCCTTGGAGACAAGTCGGCTGGAGGACGATGTATTGGATCGCGACGCAATTTGAGTGTTCCATCGTCATTAGGAGGCCCTGAATGTTACAATTAACTATCAATTTTTCGTCGGATTCGAAAATCTAGACTCACAGCAGACGGACCATTTGGTGCCCGAGGCAGCAATATTCCCTTGGAGACAAGTCGGCTGGAGGTCGATATATTGAATCTCGACTCAATTTGAGTGTTCCATCGTCATTAGGTGGCCCTGAACGTTACAATTAACGATCAGTTTTGCGACGGGTTCGAAAATCTAGACTCACAGCAGAACGATCACAAGGTGCAAGTGGCAGCTATTGACCCTTGGAGACAAGTCGGTTGGAGGACGATGTATTGGATCGCGACGCAAAATGAGTGTTCCATCGTCATTAGGAGGCGCTGAATGTTACGATTAACTATCAGTTTTTCGTCGGATTCGAAAATCTAGACTCACAGCAGACGGACAATTTGGTGTCCGAGGCAGCGATATCCCCTTGGAGACAAATCGGCTGGAGGACGATGTATTGACTCTCGACGCAGTTTGAGTGTTCCATCGTCATTAAGAGGCCCTGAGCATTGCATTTAACTATCAGTTTTGCGTCGGATTCTAAAATGTTAACTCACAGGGGAACGACCATACGGTGCCCGAGGCAGCAATAGACCCTTGGAGACAAATCGGCTGAATGCCGATGTATTGAATCTAGAGGCAATATGAGTGTTCCATCGTCATTAGGAAGCCCTGAACGTTACAATTAACAATCAGTTTCGCGTCGGATTCGAAAATCTAGACTCACATGAGAGCGAACATAAGAGGCCGGAGGCAGTAATATCCCCATGGAGACAAGTCGGCTGGAGGACGATGTATTGAATCTCGACGCAATTTGAGTGTCCCATCGTCATTAGGAGGCCCTAAACGTTACAATTAACTATCATTTTTGCGTCGGATTCGATAATCTAAACTCACAGGAGAACGACCATAAGGTGCCCGAGGCAGCAACAGACCCTTGGAGACAAGTCGGCTGGAGGCCGTGTATTGAATATCGACGCAATTTGAGTGTTCCATCGTCATTACAAGGCAATGAACGTTACAATTAATTATCATTTTTGCGTCGGATTCGAGAATCTAGACTCACGGGAGAACGACCATTAGGTGCCCGAGGCAGCAATAGACCCTTGGAGACAAGTCGGCTGGAGGCCGATGTATTGAATCTCGACGCAATTTGAGAGTTCTATCGTCATCAGGAGGCGCTGAACGTTACTATTCACTATCATTTTTGCGTCGGATTCGAAAATCTAGACTCACAGGAGAAGGATCATATGGTGCCCGAGACAGCAATATCCCCTTGGAGACAAATCATCTGGAAGACGATGTATTGAATCTCGACGCAATTTGAGAGTTCTATCGTCATCAGGAGGCGCTGAACGTTACAATTAACTATCATTTATGCGTCGGATTCGAAAATCTAGACTCACAGGAGAACGACCATAAGGTGCCCGAGGCAGCAACAGACCACAGGAGACAAGTCGGCTGGAGGCCGATGGATTGAATCTCGACGCAATTTGAGTGTTCCATCGCCAATAGGAGTCCCTGAACGTTACAATTAACTATCATTTATGCGTCGGATTCGAAAAGCTAGACTCACAGGAGAACGACCATAAGGTGCCCGAGGCAGCAACAGACCCTTGGAGACAAGTCGGCTGGAGGCCGATGTATTGAATCTCGACGCAATTTGAGAGTTCTATCGTCATCAGGAGGCGCTGAACGTTGCTATTCACTATCATTTTTGCGTCGGATTCGAAAATCTAGACTCACAGGGGAAGGATCATATGGTGCCCGAGACAGCAATATCCCCTTGGAGACGAGTCCGCTGGAGGCCGATGTATTGAATATCGACGCAATTTGAGTGTTCCATCGTCTTTAGGAGTCCCTGAACGTTACAATTAACTATCATTTATGCGTCGGATTCGAAAATCTAGACTCACAGGAGAACGACCATAAGGTGCCCGAGGCAGCAACAGACCCTTGGGGACAAGTCGGCTGGAAAGCGATGTATTCATTCTTGACGCAATTTGAGTGTTTCATCGTCATTAGGAGGCCCTGAACGTTACAATTAACAATCATTTTAGCGTCGGAATCGAAAATCTACTCACAGGAGAAGTTCATACGGTGCTCGAGACAGCATTATACCCCTTGGAGACAAATCGACTGGAGGCCGATGTATTGAATATCGACGCAATTTGAGTGTTCCATCGTCATTAGGTCGCCCTGAACGTTATAATGAACTATCAGTTTTGCGTTGGATTCAAAAATCTAGACTTACAAGAGAACGATCATAAGGTGCCCGAGGCAGCATTAGACCCTTGGAGACAAGTCGGCTGGAGGACGATGTATTGGATCGCGACGCAATTTGAGTGTTCCATCGTCATTAGGAGGCCCTGAATGTTACAATTAACTATCAGTTTTTCGTCGGATTCGAAACTCTAGACTCACAGCAGACGGACCATTTGGTGCCCGAGGCAGCAATATTCCCTTGGAGACAAGTCGGCTGGAGGTCGATATATTGAATCTCGACTCAATTTGAGTGTTCCATCGTCATTAGGTGGCCCTGAACGTTACAATTAACGATCAGTTTTGCGACGGGTTCGAAAATCTAGACTCACAGCAGAACGATAACAAGGTGCAAGTGGCAGCTATTGACCCTTGGAGACAAGTCGGTTGGAGGACGATGTATTGGATCGCGACGCAAAATGAGTGTTCCATCGTCATTAGGAGGCCCTGAATGTTACAATTAACTATCAGTTTTTCGTCGGATTCGAAAATCTAGACTCACTGGAGACGGACCATAAGGTGCCCGATGCAGCAATATCCCCTTGCAGACCAGTCCGCTGGAGGACGATGTATTGAATCGCGACGCAATTTGAGTGCTCCATCGTCATTTGGAGGCCCTGAACCTTACAATTAACTATCCTTTTCGCGTCGGTTTCGAAAATCTAGACTCACAGGAGACGGACCACATGGAGCCCGAGGCAGCAATATCCCCTTGTTGACAAGTCGGCTGGAGGAAGATGTATTGACTCTCGACGCAATTTCAGTGTTCCATCGTCTTTAAGAGGCCCTGAGCATTACATTTAACCATCCGTTTTGCGACGGATTCTAAAATGTTGACTCACAGGGGAACGACCATACGGTGCCCGAGACAGCAATATACCCCTTGGAGACAAATCGACTGGAGGCCGATGTATTGAATATCGACTCAATTTGAGTGTTCCATCGTCATTAGGTCGCCCTGAACGTTATAATGAACTATCAGTTTTGCGTCGGATTCGAAAATCTAGACTTACAAGAGAACGACCATAAGGTGCCCGAGGCAGCATTAGACACTTGGAGACAAGTCGGCTGGAGAACGATGTATTGGATCGCGAAGCAATTTGAGTGTTCCATCGTCATTAGGAGGCCCTGAATGTTACAATTAACTATCAGTTTTTCGTCGGATTCGAAAATCTAGACTCACAGCAGACGGACAATTTGGTGTCCGAGGCAGCGATATCCCCTTGGAGACAAATCGGCTGGAGGACGATGTATTGAATCTCGACGAAATTTGAGTGTTCCATCGTCATTAGGAGGCGCTGAACGTTATAATTCACTATCATTTTTGCGTCGGATTCGAAAATCTAGACTCACACGAGAAGGATCATATTGTGCCCGAGACAGCTATATCCCCTTGGAGACAAGTCGGCTGGAGGCCGATGTATTGAATCTCGACGAAATTTGAGTGTTCCATCGTCATTAGGAGGCCCTGAACGTTACAATTAACTATCAGTTTCGTTTCGGATTCGAAAATCTAGACTCACATTAGACGGACCACATGGAGCTCGAGGCAGCAATATCCCCTTGGAGACAAGTCGGCTGGAGGTCGATGTATTGAATCCCGACTCAATTTCAGTGTGCCATCGTCATTAGGTGGCCTAGAACGTTACAATTAACAATCAGTTTTTCGACGGGTTCGAAAATCTAGACTCACAGCAGAACGATCACAAGGTGCCCGTGGCAGCTATTGACCCTTGGAGACAAGTCGGTTGGAGGACGATGTATTGACTCTCGACGCAATTTCAGTGTTCCGTCGTCATTAAGAGGCCATGAGCATTGCATTTAACTATCAGTTTTGCGTCGGATTCTAAAATGTTGACTCACAGGGGAACGACCTTACGGTGCCCGAGGCAGCAATAGACCCTTGGAGACAAATCGGCTGAATGCCGATGTATTGAATCTAGAGGCAATATGAGTGTTCCATCGTCATTAGGAAGCCCTGAACGTTACAATTAACAATCAGTTTCGCGTCGGATTCGAAATTCTAGACTCACATGAGAGCGAACATATGAGGCCGGAAGCAGTAATATCCCCATGGAGACAAGTCGGCTGGAGGACGATGTATTGAATCTCGACGCAATTTGAGTGTCCCATCGTCATTAGGAGGTCCTAAACGTTACAATTAACTATCATTTTTGCGTCGGATTCGATAATCTAAACTCACAGGAGAACGACCATAAGGTGCCCGAGGCAGCAACAGACCGTTGGAGACAAGTCGGCTGGAGGCCGATGTATTGAATCTCGACGCAATTTGAGTGTTCCATCGTCATTACAAGTCCCTGAACGTTACAATTAACTATCATTTTAGCGTCGGATTCGAAAATCTACTCATAGGAGAAGTTCATACGGTGCTCGAGACAGCAATATACCCCTTGGAGACAAATCTACTGGAGGCCGATGTATTGAATGTCGACGAAATTTGAGTGTTCCATCGTCATTAGGTCGCCCTGAACGTTATAATGAACTATCAGTTTTGCGTCGGAATCGAAAATCTAGACTTACAAGAGAACGACCATAAGGTGCCCGAGGCAGCTTTAGACCCTTGGAGACAAGTCGGCTGGAGGACGATGTATTGGATCGCGAAGCTATTTGAGTGTTCCATCGTCACTAGGTCGCCCTGAACGTTATAATGAAGTATCAGTTTTTCGTCGGATTTGAAAATCTAGACTCACAGCAGACGGACCATTTGGTGCCCGAGGCAGCAATATCCCCTTGGAGACAAATCGGCTGGAGGACGATGTATTGAATCTCGACGCAATTTGAGTCTTGTATCGTCATTAGGAGGCGCTGAACGTTACAATTCACTATCATTTTTGCGTCGGATTCGAAAATCTAGACTCACAGGAGAAGGATCATATTGTGCCCGAGACAGCAATATCCTCGTGGAGACAAGTCGGATGGAGGCCGATGTATTGAATCTCGACGCAATTTTCCATCGTCATTAGGAGGCCCTGAACGTTACAAATAACTATCAATTTCGCGTCGGATTCGAAAATCTAGACTCACAGGAGACGGACCACATGGAGCCCGAGGCAGCAATATCCCCTTGGAGACAAGTCGGCTGGAGGTCGATGTATTGAACCTCCACTCAATTTGAGTGTTCCATCGTCATTAGGAGGCCCTGAATGTTACAATTAACTATCAGTTTTTCGTCGGAATCGAAAATCTAGACTCACTGGAGACGGACAATTTGGTGCCCGAGGCAGCAATTTCCCCTTGGAGACCAGTCCGCTGGAGGACGATGTATTGAATCGCGACGCAATTTGAGTGCTCCATCGTCATTTGGAGGCCCTGAACGTTACAATTAACTATCAGTTTCGCGTCGGATTCAAAAATCCAGACTCACAGGAGACGGACCATTTGGTGCCCGAGGCAGCAATATCCCCTTGGAGACAAATCAGCTGGAGGACGATGTATTCAATCTCGACTCAATTTGAGAGTTCTATCGTCATCAGGAGGCGCTGAACGTTACTATTCACTATCAGTTTTGCGTCGGATTCTAAAATGTTGACTCACAGGGGAACGACCATACGGTGCCCAAGGCAGCAATAGACCCTTGGAGACAAATCGGCTGAATGCCGATGTATTGAATCTCGAGGCAATTTGAGTGTTCCATCGTCATTAGGAAGCCCTGAACGTTACAATTAGCAATCAGTTTCGCGTCGGATTCGAAAATCTAGACTCACATGAGAGCGAACATAAGAGGCCGGAGGCAGTAATATCCCCATGGAGACAAGTCGGCTGGAGGCCGATGTATTGAATCTCGACGCAATTTTAGTGTTCCATCGTCATTACAAGGCCCTGAACGTTACAATTAACTATCATTTTTGCGTCGGATTCGAAAATCTAGACTCACAGGAGAACGACCATAAGGTGCCCGAGGCAGCAATAGACCCTTGGAGACAAGTCGGCTGGAGGACGATGTATTGGATCGCGACGCAATTTGAGTGTTCCATCGTCATTAGGTCGCCCTGAACGTTATAATGAACTATCAGTTTTTCGTCGGATTCGAAAATCTAGACTCACAGGAGAAGGATCATATTGTTCCCGAGACAGCAATATCCCCTTGGAGACAAGTCGGCTGGAGGCCGATGTATTGAATCTCGACCCAATTTGAGTGTTCCATCGTCATTAGGTGGCCCTGAACGTTACAATTAACTATCACTTTCGCGTCGGATTCGAAAATCTAGACTCACAGGAGACGGACCGTTTGGTGCCCGAGGCAGCAATATCCCCTTGGAGACAAATCGGCTGGAGGACGATGTATTGAGTCTCGACGCAATTTGAGTATTCTATCGTCATTAGGAGGCGCTGAACGTTACAATTCACTATCATTTTTGCGTCGGATTCGAAAATCTAGACTCACAGGAGAAGGATCATATTGTGCCCGAGACAGCAATATCCCCTTGGAGACAAGTCGGCTGGAGGCCGATGTATTGAATCTCGACCCAATTTGAGTGTTCCCATCGTCATTAGGTGGCCCTGAACGTTACAATTAACTATCAGTTTCGCGTCGGATTCGAAAATCTAGACTCACAGGAGACGGACCACATGGAGCCCGAGGCAGCAATATCCCCTTGGAGACAAGTCGGCTGGAGGTCGATGTATTGAATCTCGACTCAATTAGAGTGTTCCATCGTCATTAGGTGGCCCTGAACGTTACAATTAACAATCAGTTTTGCGTCGGGTTCGAAAATCAAGACTCACAGCGGAACGAACACAAAGTGCACGTGGCAGCTATTGACCCTATGAGACAAGTCGGTTGGAGGACGATGTATTAGATCGCGACGCAAAATGTGTGTTCCATCGTCATTAGGAGGCCCTGAATGTCACAATTAACTGTCAGTTTCTCGTCGGATTCGTAAATCTTGACTCACTGGAGACGGACCATAAGGTGCCCGATGCGGCAATATCCCCTTGGAGACCAGTCCGCTGGAGGACCATGTATTGAATCTCGATGCAATTTGAGAGTTCTATCGTCGTCAGGAGGCGCTGAACGTTACTATTCACTATCAATTTTGCGTCGGATTCGAAAATCTAGACTCACAGGAGAAGGATCATTTGGTGCCCGAGATAGCAATATCCCCTTGGAGACAAGTCCGCTGGAGGCCGATGTATTGAATCTCGACGCAATTTGAGTGTTCCATCGTCATTAGGAGGCCCTGAATGTTACAATTAACTATCAGTTTTTCGTCGGATTCGAAAATCAAGACTCACTGGAGACGGACCATAAGGTGCCCGATGCAGCAATATCCCCTTGGAGACCAGTCCTCTGGAGGACGATGTATTGAATCGCGACGCAATTTGAGTGCTCCATCGTCATTTGGTGGCCCTGAACGTTACAATTAACTATCAGTTTCGCGTCGGATCCAAAAATCCAGACTCACATGAGACGGACCATTTGGTGCCCGAGGCAGCAATATCCCCTTGGAGACAAGCCGGCTGGAGGTCGATGTATTGAATCTCGACTCAATTAGAGTGTTCCATCGTCATTAGGTGGCCCTGAACGTTACAATTAACAATCAGTTTTGCGTCGGGTTCGAAAATCAAGACTCACAGCGGAACGAACACAAAGTGCACGTGGCAGCTATTGACCCTATGAGACAAGTCGGTTGGAGGACGATGTATTAGATCGCGACGCAAAATGTGTGTTCCATCGTCATTAGGAGGCCCTGAATGTCACAATTAACTGTCAGTTTCTCGTCGGATTCGTAAATCTTGACTCACTGGAGACGGACCATAAGGTGCCCGATGCGGCAATATCCCCTTGGAGACAAGTCGGCTGGAGGCCGATGTATTGAATCTCGACGCAATTTGAGAGTTCTATCGTCATCAGGAGGCGCTGAACGTTGCTATTCACGATCATTTTTGCGTCGGATTCGAAAATCTAGACTCACAGGAGAAGGATCATATGGTGCCCGAGACAGCAATATCCCCTTGGAGACGAGTCCGCTGGAGGCCGATGTATTGAATATCGACGCAATTTGAGTGTTCCATCGTCTTTAGGAGTCCCTGAACGTTACAATTAACTATCATTTATGCGTCGGATTCGAAAATCTAGACTCACAGGAGAACGACCATAAGGTGCCCGAGGCAGCAATAGACCCTTGGGGACAAGTCGGCTGGAAAGCGATGTATTCATTCTTGACGCAATTTGAGTGTTCCATCGTCATTAGGAGGCCCTGAACGTTACAATTAACAATCATTTTAGCGTCGGATTCGAAAATCTACTCACAGGAGAAGTTCATACGGTGCTCGAGACAGCAATATACCCCTTGGAGACAAATCGACTGGAGGCCGATGTATTGAATATCGACGCAATTTGAGAGTTCCATCGTCATTAGGTCGCCCTGAACGTTATAATGAACTATCAGTTTTGCGTTGGATTCAAAAATCTAGACTTACAAGAGAACGACCATAAGGTGCACGAGGTAGCATTAGACCCATGGAGACAAGTCGGCTGGAGGACGATGTATTGGATCGCGACGCAATTTGAGTGTTCCATCGTCATTAGGAGGCCCTGAATGTTACAATTAACTATCAGTTTTTCGTCGGATTCGAAAATCTAGACTCACAGCAGACGGACCATTTGGTGCCCGAGGCAGCAATATTCCCTTGGAGACAAGTCGGCTGGAGGTCGATATATTGAATCTCGACTCAATTTGAGTGTTCCATCGTCATTAGGTGGCCCTGAACGTTACAATTAACGATCAGTTTTGCGACGGGTTCGAAAATCTAGACTCACAGCAGAACGATCACAAGGTGCAAGTGGCAGCTATTGACCCTTGGAGACAAGTCGGTTGGAGGACGATGTATTGGATCGCGACGCAAAATGAGTGTTCCATCGTCATTAGGAGGCCCTGAATGTTACAATTAACTATCAGTTTTTCGTCGGATTCGAAAATCTAGACTCACTGGAGACGGACCATAAGGTGCCCGATGCAGCAATATCCCCTTGCAGACCAGTCCGCTGGAGGACGATGTATTGGATCGCGACGCTATTTGAGTGTTCCATCGTCATTAGGTCGCCCTGAACGTTATAATGAAGTATCAGTTTTTCGTCGGATTTGAAAATCTAGACTCCCAGCAGACGGACCATTTGGTGCCCGAGGCAGCAATATCCCCTTGGAGACAAATCGGCTGGAGGACGATGTATTGAGTCTCGACGCAATTTGAGTCTTCTATCGTCATTAGGAGGCGCTGAACGTTACAATTCACTATCATTTTTGCGTCGGATTCGAAAATCTAGACTCACAGGAGAAGGACCATATTGTGCCCGAGACAGCAATATCCCCTTGGAGACAAGTCGGCTGGAGGCCGATGTATTGAATCTCGACCCAATTTGAGTGTTCCATCGTCATTAGGTGGCCCTGAACGTTACAATTAACTATCAGTTTCGCGTCGGATTCGAAAATCTAGACTCACAGGAGACGGACCACATGGAGCCCGAGGCAGCAATATCCCCTTGGAGACAAGTCGGCTGGAGGTCGATGTATTGAATCTCGACTCAATTAGAGTGTTCCATCGTCATTAGGTGGCCCTGAACGTTACAATTAACAATCAGTTTTGCGTCGGGTTCGAAAATCAAGACTCACAGCGGAACGAACACAAAGTGCACGTGGCAGCTATTGACCCTATGAGACAAGTCGGTTGGAGGACGATGTATTAGATCGCGACGCAAAATGTGTGTTCCATCGTCATTAGGAGGCCCTGAATGTCACAATTAACTATCAGTTTCTCGTCGGATTCGAAAATCTTGACTCACTGGAGACGGACCATAAGGTGCCCGATGCGGCAATATCCCCTTGGAGACCAGTCCGCTGGAGGACCATGTCTTGAATCTTGATGCAAATTGAGAGTTCTATCGTCGTCAGGAGGCGCTGAACGTTACTATTCACTATCAATTTTGCGTCGGATACGAAAATCTAGACTCACAGGAGAAGGATCATATGGTGCCCGAGACAGCAATATCCCCTTGGCGACAAGTCCGCTGGAGGCCGATGTATTGAATCTCGACGCAATTTGAGTGTTCCATCGTCATTAGGAGGCCCTGAACCTTACAATTAACTATGAGTTTTCTGTCGGATTCGAAAATCTAAACTCATAGGAGAACGACCATAAGGTGCCCGAGGCAGCAACAGACCCTTGGAGACAAGTCGGCTGGAGGAGGATGTATTGAATCTCGACGCAATTTGAGTGTTCCATCGTCATTACAAGGCCCTGAACGTTACAATTAACTGTCATTTTTGCGTCGGATTCGAAAATCTAGACCCACAGGAGAACGACCATAAGGTGCCCGAGGCAGCAATAGACCCTTGGAGACAAGTCGGCTGGTGGCCGATGTATTGAATCTCGACGCAATTTGAGTGTTCCATCGTCATTAGGAGGCCCTGAATGTTACAATTAACTATCAGTTTTTCGTCGGATTCGAAAATCAAGACTCACTGGAGACGGACCATAAGGTGCCCGATGCAGCAATATCCCCTTGGAGACCAGTCCTCTGGAGGACGATGTATTGAATCGCGACGCAATTTGAGTGCTCCATCGTCATTTGGTGGCCCTGAACGTTACAATTAACTATCAGTTTCGCGTCGGATCCAAAAATCCAGACTCACATGAGACGGACCATTTGGTGCCCGAGGCAGCAATATCCCCTTGGAGACAAGTCGGCTGGAGGACGATGTATTGAATCTCGACGCAATTTGAGTGTTCCATCGTCATTAGGAGGCGCTGAACGTTACAAATAACTATCAGTTTCGCGTCGGATTCGAAAATCTAAACTCACAGGAGAACGACCATAAGGCGCCCGTGGCAGCAACAGACCCTTGGAGACAAGTCTGCTGGAGGCCGATGTATTGAATCTCGACGCAATTTGAGTGTTCCATCGTCATTACAAGGCCCTGAACGTTACAATTAACTATCACTTTTGCGTCGGATTCGAAAATCTAGACTCACAGGAGAACGACCACAAGGTGCCCGAGGCAGCAACACCCCCTTGGAGACAAGTCGGCTGGAGGCCGATGTATTGAATATCGACGCAATTTGAGTGTTCCATCGTCTTTAGGAGTCCCTGAACGTTACAATTAACTATCATTTATGCGTCGGATTCGAAAATCTAGACTCACAGGAGAACGACCATAAGGTGCCCGAGGCAGCAATAGACCCTTGGGGACAAGCCGGCTGGAAAGCGATGTATTCATTCTTGACGCAATTTGAGTGTTCCATCGTCATTAGGAGGCCCTGAACGTTACAATTAACAATCATTTTAGCGTCGGATTCGAAAATCTACTCACAGGAGAAGTTCATACGGTGCTCGAGACAGCAATATACCCCTTGGAGACAAATCGACTGGAGGCCGATGTATTGAATATCGACGCAATTTGAGTGTTCCATCGTCATTAGGTCGCCCTGAACGTTATAATGAACTATCAGTTTTGCGTTGGATTCAAAAATCTAGACTTACAAGAGAACGACCATAAGGTGCACTAGGTAGCATTAGACCCATGGAGACAAGTCGGCTGGAGGACGATGTATTGGATCGCGACGCAATTTGAGTGTTCCATCGTCATTAGGAGGCCCTGAATGTTACAATTAACTATCAGTTTTTCGTCGGATTCGAAAATCTAGACTCACAGCAGACGGACCATTTGGTGCCCGAGGCAGCAATATTCCCTTGGAGACAAGTCGGCTGGAGGTCGATATATTGAATCTCGACTCAATTTGAGTGTTCCATCGTCATTAGGTGGCCCTGAACGTTACAATTAACGATCAGTTTTGCGACGGGTTCGAAAATCTAGACTCACAGCAGAACGATCACAAGGTGCAAGTGGCAGCTATTGACCCTTGGAGACAAGTCGGTTGGAGGACGATGTATTGGATCGCGACGCAAAATGAGTGTTCCATCGTCATTAGGAGGCCCTGAATGTTACAATTAACTATCAGTTTTTCGTCGGATTCGAAAATCTAGACTCACTGGAGACGGACCATAAGGTGCCCGATGCAGCAATATCCCCTTGCAGACCAGTCCGCTGGAGGACGATGTATTGAATCGCGACGCAATTTGAGTGCTCCATCGTCATTTGGAGGCCCTGAACCTTACAATTAACTATCCTTTTCGCGTCGGTTTCGAAAATCTAGACTCACAGGAGACGGACCACATGGAGCCCGAGGCAGCAATATCCCCTTGTTGACAAGTCGGCTGGAGGAAGATGTAATGACTCTCGACGCAATTTGAGTGTTCCATCGTCTTTAAGAGGCCCTGAGCATTACATTTAACCATCCGTTTTGCGACGGATTCTAAAATGTTGACTCACAGGGGAACGACCATACGGTGCCCGAGACAGCAATATACCCCTTGGAGACAAATCGACTGGAGGCCGATGTATTGAATATCGACTCAATTTGAGTGTTCCGTCGTCATTAGGTCGCCCTGAACGTTATAATGAACTATCAGTTTTGCGTCGGATCGAAAATCTAGACTTACAAGAGAACGACCATAAGGTGCCCGAGGCAGCATTAGACTCTTGGAGACAAGTCGGCTGGAGAACGATGTATTCGATCGCGAAGCAATTTGAGTGTTCCATCGTCATTAGGAGGCCCTGAATGTTACAATTAACTATCAGTTTTTCGTCGGATTCGAAAATCTAGACTCACAGCAGACGGACCATTTGGTGTCCGAGGCAGCGATATCCCCTTGGAGACAAATCGGCTGGAGGACGATGTATTGAATCTCGACGAAATTTGAGTGTTCCATCGTCATTAGGAGGCGCTGAACGTTACAATTCACTATCATTTTTGCGTCGGATTCGAAAATCTAGACTCACAGGAGAAGGATCATATTGCGCCCGAGACAGCTATATCCCCTTGGAGACAAGTCGGCTGGAGGCCGATGTATTGAATCTCGACGAAATTTGAGTGTTCCATCGTCATTAGGAGGCCCTGAACGTTACAATTAACTATCAGTTTCGTTTCGGATTCGAAAATCTAGACTCACATTAGACGGACCACATGGAGCTCGAGGCAGCAATATCCCCTTGGAGACAAGTCGGCTGGAGGTCGATGTATTGAATCCCGACTCAATTTGAGTGTGCCATCGTCATTAGGTTGCCTAGAACGTTACAATTAACAATCAGTTTTGCGTCGGGTTCGAAAATCTAGACTCACAGCAGAACGATCACAAGGTGCCCGTGGCAGCTATTGACCCTTGGAGACAAGTCGGTTGGAGGACGATGTATTGACTCTCGACGCAATTTGAGTGTTCCATCGTCATTAAGAGGCCCTGAGCATTGCATTTAACTATCAGTTTTGCGTCGGATTCTAAAATGTTGACTCACAGGGGAACGACCATTCGGTGCCCGAGGCAGCAATAGACCCTTGGAGACAAATCGGCTGAATGCCGATGTATTGAATCTAGAGGCAATATGAGTGTTCCATCATCATTAGGAAGCCCTGAACGTTACAATTAACAATCAGTTTCGCGTCGGATTCGAAAATCTAGACTCACATGAGAGCGAACATATGAGGCCGGAAGCAGTAATATCCCCATGGAGACAAGTCGGCTGGAGGACGATGTATTGAATCTCGACGCAATTTGAGTGTGCCATCGTCATTAGGAGGCCCTAAACGATACAATTATCTATCATTTTTGCGTCGGATTCGATAATCTAAACTCACAGGAGAACGACCATAAGGTGCCCGAGGCAGCAACAGACCCTTGGAGACAAGTCGGCTGGAGGCCGTGTATTGAATATCGACGCAATTTGAGTGTTCCATCGTCATTACAAGGCCCTGAACGTTACAATTAACTATCATTTTTGCGTCGGATTCGAGAATCTAGACTCACGGGAGAACGACCATTAGGTGCCCGAGGCAGCAATAGACTCTTGGAGACAAGTCGGCTGGAGGCCGATGTATTGAATCTCGACGCAATTTGAGTGTTCCATCGGCATTAGGAGGCCCTGAACGTTACAGTTAACTATCATTTTAGCGTCGGATTCGAAAATCTAGACTCACAGGAGAACGACCATAAGGTGCCCGAGGCAGCAATAGACTCTTGGAGACAAGTCGGCTGGAAACCGATGTATTGATTCTTGACGCAATTTGAGTGTTCCATCGTCATTAGGAGGCCCTGAACGTTACAATTAACAATCATTTTAGCGTCGGATTCGAACATCTACTTACAGGAGAAGTTCATACGGTGCTCGAGACAGCAATATACCAATTGGAGACAAATCGACTGGAGGCCGATGTACTGAATATCGACGAAATTTGAGTGTTCCATCGTCATTAGGTCGCCCTGAACGTTATAATGAACTATCAGTTTTGCGTCGGAATCGAAAAATCTAGACTTACAAGAGAACGACCATAAGGTGCCCGAGGCAGCTTTAGACCCTTGGAGACAAGTCAGCTGGAGGACGATGTATTGGATCGCGACGCTATTTGAGTGTTCCATCGTCATTAGGTCGCCCTGAACGTTATAATGAAGTATCAGTTTTTCGTCGGATTTGAAAATCTAGACTCACAGCAGACGGACCATTTGGTGCCCGAGGCAGCAATATCCCCTTGGAGACAAATCGGCTGGAGGACGATGTATTGAATCTCGACGCAATTTGAGTCTTCTATCGTCATTAGGAGGCGCTGAACGTTACAATTCACTATCATTTTTGCGTCGGATTCGAAAATCTAGACTCACAGGAGAAGGATCATATTGTGCCCGAGACAGCAATATCCCCGTGGAGACAAGTCGGCTGGAGGCCGATGTATTGAATCTCGACGCAATTTTCCATCGTCATTAGGAGGCCCTGAACGTTACAAATAACTATCAATTTCGCGTCGGATTCGAAAATCTAGACTCACAGGAGACGGACCACATGGAGCCCGAGGCAGCAATATCCCCTTGGAGACAAGTCGGCTGGAGGTCGATGTATTGAATCTCCACTCAATTTGAGTGTTCCATCGTCATTAGGAGGCCCTGAATGTTACAATTAACTATCAGTTTTTCGTCGGAATCGAAAATCTAGACTCACTGGAGACGGACAATTTGGTGCCCGAGGCAGCAATATCCCCTTGGAGACCAGTCCGCTGGAGGACGATGTATTGAATCGCGACGCAATTTGAGTGCTCCATCGTCATTTGGAGGCCCTGAACGTTACAATTAACTATCAGTTTCGCGTCGGATTCAAAAATCCAGACTCACAGGAGACGGACCATTTGGTGCCCGAGGCAGCAATATCCCCTTGGAGACAAATCAGCTGGAGGACGATGTATTCAATCTCGACGCAATTTGAGAGTTCTATCGTCATCAGGAGGCGCTGAACGTTACTATTCACTATCAGTTTTGCGTCGGATTCTAAAATGTTGACTCACAGGGGAACGACCATACGGTGCCCAAGGCAGCAATAGACCCTTGGAGACAAATCGGCTGAATGCCGATGTATTGAATCTCGAGGCAATTTGAGTGTTCCATCGTCATTAGGAAGCCCTGAACGTTACAATTAGCAACCAGTTTCGCGTCGGATTCGAAAATCTAGACTCACATGAGAGCGAACATAAGAGGCCGGAGGCAGTAATATCCCCATGGAGACAAGTCGGCTGGAGGCCGATGTATTGGATCGCGACGCAATTTGAGTGTTCCATCGTCATTAGGACGCCCTGAACGTTATAGTGAACTATCAGTTTTTCGTCGGATTCGAAAATCTAGACTCACAGCAGACGGACCATTTGGTGCCCGAGGCAGCAATATCCCCTTGGAGACAAATCGGCTGGAGGACGATGTATTGAATCTCGACGCAATTTGAGTCTTCTATCGTCATTAGGAGGCGCTGAACGTTACAATTCACTATCATTTTTGCGTCGGATTCGAAAATCTAGACTCACAGGAGAAGGATCATATTGTTCCCGAGACAGCAATATCCCCTTGGAGACAAGTCGGCTGGAGGCCGATGTATTGAATCTCGACCCAATTTGAGTGTTCCATCGTCATTAGGTGGCCCTGAACGTTACAATTAACTATCACTTTCGCGTCGGATTCGAAAATCTAGACTCACAGGAGACGGACCGTTTGGTGCCCGAGGCAGCAATATCCCCTTGGAGACAAATCGGCTGGAGGACGATGTATTGAGTCTCGAAGCAATTTGAGTCTTCTATCGTCATTAGGAGGCGCTGAACGTTACAATTCACTATCATTTTTGCGTCGGATTCGAAAATCTAGACTCACAGGAGAAGGATCATATTGTGCCCGAGACAGCAATATCCCCTAGGAGACAAGTCGGCTGGAGGCCGATGTAGTGAATCTCGACCCAATTTGAGTGTTCCATCGTCATTAGGTGGCCCTGAACGTTACAATTAACTATCAGTTTCGCGTCGGATTCGAAAATCTAGACTCACAGGAGACGGACCACATGGAGCCCGAGGCAGCAATATCCCCTTGGAGACAAGTCGGCTGGAGGTCGATGTATTGAATCTCGACTCAATTAGAGTGTTCCATCGTCATTAGGTGGCCCTGAACGTTACAATTAACAATCAGTTTTGCGTCGGCTTCGAAAATCAAGACTCACAGCGGAACGATCACAAAGTGCCCGTGGCAGCTATTGACCCTATGAGACAAGTAGGCAGGAGGCCGATGTATTGAATCTCGACGCAATTTGAGTGTTCCATCGTCATTAGGAGGCCCTGAACCTTACAATTAACTATGAGTTTTGCGTCGGATTCGAAAATCTAAACTCATAGGAGAACGACCATAAGGTGCCCGAGGCAGCAACAGACCCTTGGAGACATGTCGGCTGGAGGAGGATGTATTGAATCTCGACGCAATTTGAGTGTTCCATCGTCATTACAAGGCCCTGAACGTTACAATTAACTGTCATTTTTGCGTCGGATTCGAAAATCTAGACTCACAGGAGAACGACCATAAGGTGCCCGAGGCAGCAATAGACCCTTGGAGACAAGTCGGCTGGAGGCCGATGTATTGAATCTCGACGCAATTTGAGTGTTCCATCGTCATTAGGAGGCCCTGAATGTTACAATTAACTATCAGTTTTTCGTCGGATTCGAAAATCTAGACTCACTGGAGACGGACCATAAGGTGCCCGATGCAGCATTATCCCCTTGGAGACCAGTCCTCTGGAGGACGATGTATTGAATCGCGACGCAATTTGAGTGCTCCATCGTCATTTGGTGGCCCTGAACGTTACAATTAACTATCAGTTTCGCGTCGGATTCAAAAATCCAGACTCACATGAGACGGACCATTTGGTGCCCGAGGCAGCAATATCCCCTTGGAGACATGTCGGCTGGAGGACGATGTATTGAATCTCGACGCAATTTCAGTGTTCCATCGTCATTAGGAGGCGCTGAACGTTACAATTAACTATCAGTTTTGCGTCGGGTTCGAAAATGTAGACTCACAGGAGAACGATCATAATGTGAACGAGGCTGCAAAAGACCATTGGAGAGAAGTCGGCTGGAGGACGATGTATTGGATCGCGACGCAATTTGAGTGTTCCATCGTCATTAGGAGGCCCTGAATGTTACAATTAACTATCAGTTTTTCGTCGGATCCAAGATCTTGACTCACTGGAGACGGACCATAAGGTGCCCGAGGCAGCAATATCCCCTTGGAGATATTTCCGCTGGAGGACGATGTATTGAATCGCGACGCAATTTGAGTGCTCCATCGTCATTAGGAAGCCCTGAACGTTACAATTAACAATTAGTTTTGCGTCGGATTAGAAAATCTAGACTCACAGGAGAACGAGCATTAGGTGCCCGGGGCAGCAATAACCCCTTGGAGACCAGTCCGCTGGAAGACGATGTATTGAATCGCGACGCAATTTGTGTGCTCCAGCGTCATTAGGAGGCCCTGAACGTTACAATTAACTATGAGTTTTGCGTCGGATTCGAAAACGTAGAATCACCGGAGACGGACCATGTGGTGCCCGAGGCAGCGATATCCCCATTGGAGACAAGTCGGCTGGAGGCCGATGTATTGAATCTCGACGCAATTTGAGTGTTCCATCGTCATAACAAGGCCCTGAACGTTACAGTTAACTATCATTTTAGCGTCGGATTCGAAAATCTACTAACAGGAGAAGGATCATATGGCGCACGAGACTGCAATATCCCCTTGGATACAAGTCGACTGGCGGTCGATGTATTGACTCTCGACGGAATTTGTGTGCTCCATCGTCATTAGAATGCCCTGAACGTTACAATTAACTATGAGTTTAGCGTCGGATTCGAAAACGTAGAATCACCGGAGACGGACCATGTGGTGCCCGAGTCAGCGATATCCCCTTGGAGACAAGTCGACTGGAGGACGATGTAGTGAATCTCGACGCAATTTGAGTGTTCCTTCGTCATTAGGAGGCCTGAACGCTACAATTTACTATCTGTTTTGCGTCGGATTCGAAAATCTAGACTCACAGGAGAGGGACAATGTGGTGCCCGAGAAAGAAATATCCACTTGAAGACAAGTCGGCTGGAGGCCGATGTATTGAATCTCGACGAAATTTGAGTGTTCCATCGTCATTAGGAGGCCCTGAACGTTACAATTAACTATCAGTTTCGTTTCGGATTCGAAAATCTAGACTCACATTAGACGGACCACATGGAGCTCGAGGCAGCAATATCCCCTTAGAGACAAGTCGGCTGGAGGTCGATGTATTAAATCCCGACTCAATTTGAGTGTGCCATCGTCATTAGGTGGCCTAGAACGTTACAATTAACAATCAGTTTTGCGTCGGGTTCGAAAATCTAGACTCACAGCAGAACGATCACAAGGTGCCCGTGGCAGCTATTGACCCTTGGAGACAAGTCGGTTGGAGGACGATGTATTGACTCTCGACGCAATTTGAGTGTTCCATCGTCATTAAGAGGAACTGAGCATTGCATTTAACTATCAGTTTTGCGTCGGATTCTAAAATGTTGACTCACAGGGGAACGACCATACGGTGCCCGAGGCAGCATTAGACTCTTGGAGACAAGTCGGCTGGAGGATGATGTATTGGATCGCGACGCAATTTGAGTGTTCCATCGTCATTAGGAGGCCCTGAATGTTACAATTAACTATCAGTTTTTCGTCGGATTCGAAAATCTAGACTCACAGCAGACGAACCATTTGGTGCCCGAGGCAGCAATATCCCCTTGGAGACAAATCGGCTGGAGGACGATGTATCGAATCTCGACGCAATTTGAGTGTCCCATCGTCATTAGGAGGCCCTAAACGTTACAATTAAGCTATCATTTTTGCGTCGGATTCGATAATCTAAACTCACAGGAGAACGACCATATGGTGCCCGAGGCAGCAATAGACCTGTGGAGACAAGTCGGCTGGAGGCCGATGTATTGAATCTCGACGCAATTTGAGTGTTCCATCGTCATTACAAGGCCCTGAACGTTACAATTAACTATCATTTTTGCGTCGGATTCAAAAATCTAGACTCACAGGAGAACGACCATAAGGTGCCCGAGGCAGCAATAGACCCTTGGAGACAAGTCGGCTGCAGGCCGATGTATTGAATCTCGACGCAATTTGAGTGTTCCATCGGCATTAGGAGGCCCTGAACGTTACAATTAACTATCATTATTGCGTCGGATTCGATAATCTAAACTCACAGGAGAACGACCATAAGCTGCCCGAGGCAGCAACAGACCCTTGGAGACAAGTCGGCTGGAGGACGATGTATTGAATCTCGACGCAATTTGAGTGTTCCATCGTCATTAGAAGGCCCTGAACGTTACAATTAACTATCCTTTTTGCGTCGGATTCGATAATCTAGACTCACAGGAGAACGACCATAAGGTGCCCGAGGCAGCAATAGACCCTTGGAGACAAGTATGCTGGAGGACGATGTATTGAGTGTTCCATCGGCATTAGGAGGCCCTGAACGTTACAATTAACTATCATTTTTGCGTCGGATTCGATAATCTAACCTCACAGGAGAACGACCATAAGGTGCCCGAGACAGCAATAGACCCTTGGAGACAAGTCGGCTGGAGGCCGATGTATTGAATCTCGACGCAATTTGAGTGTTCCATCGTCATTACAAGGCACTGATCGTTACAATTAACTATCATTTTTGCGTCGGATTCGAAAATCTAGACTCACAGGAGAGCGACCATAAGGTGCCCGAGGCAGCAATAGACCCTTGGAGACAAGTCGGCTGGAGGCCGATGTATTGAATTCGACGCAATTTGAGTCTTCTATCGTCATTAGGAGGCGCTGAACGTTACAATTCACTATCATTTTTGCGACGGATTCGAAAATCTAGACTCACAGGAGAAGGACCATGTGGTGCCCGAGGCAGCGATATCCCCTTGCAGCCAAGTCGGCTGGAGGCCGATGTATTGAATCTCGACGCAATTTGAGTGTTCCATCGTCATTAGAAGGCCCTGAACGTTACAATTAACTATCATTTTTGCGTCGGATTCGAAAATCTAGACTCACAGGAGAACGACCATAAGGTGTCCGAGGCAGCAATAGACCCTTGGACACAAGTCGGTTGGAGGACGATGTATTGAATCTCGACGCAATTTGAGAGTTCCATCGTCATTAGGCGACCCTGAACGTTACAATTAACTATCATTTTTGCGTCGGATTCGAAAATCTAGACTTACAAGAGAACGACCATAAAGTGCCCGAGGCAGCATTAGACCCTTGGAGACAAGTCGGCTGGAGGATGATGTATTGGATCGCGACGCAATTTGAGTGTTCCATCGTCATTAGGAGGCCCTGAATGTTACAATTAACTATCAGTTTTTCGTCGGATTCGAGAATCTAGACTCACAGCAGACGAACCATTTGGTGCCCGAGGCAGCAATATCCCCTTGGAGACAAATCGGCTGGAGGACGATGTATTGAATCTCGACGCAATTTGAGTCTTCTATCGTCATTAGGAGGCGCTGAACGTTACAATTCACTATCATTTTTGCGTCGGATTCGA
Organism: Schistocerca americana; assembly: GCF_021461395.2. Taxonomy (NCBI): domain Eukaryota; kingdom Metazoa; phylum Arthropoda; class Insecta; order Orthoptera; family Acrididae; genus Schistocerca; species Schistocerca americana. The sequence continues at coordinate 29,554 of NW_025726350.1, forward strand.
AAATCTAGACTCACAGGAGAAGGATCATATTGTGCCCGAGACAGCAATATCCCCTTGGAGACAAGTCGGCTGGAGGACGATGTATTGAATCTCGACGCAATATGAGTGTCCCATCGTCATTAGGAGGCCCTAAACGTTTCAATTAACTATCATTTTTGCGTCGGATTCGATAATCTAAATTCACAGGGGAACGACCATACGGTGCCCGAGGCAGCTATTGACCCTTGGAGACAAGTCGGTTGGAGGACGATGTATTGGATCGCCACGCAAAATGAGTGTTCCATCGTTATTAGGAGGCCCTGAATGCTACAATTAACTATCAGTTTTTCGTCGGATTCGAAAATCTAAACCCACAGGAGAACGACCAGAAGGTGCCCGAGGCAGCAATAGACCGTTGGAGACAAGTCGGCTGGAGGCCGATGTATTGAATCTCGACGCAATTTGAGAGTTCCATCGGCACTAGGAGGCCCTGAACGTTACAATTAACTATCATTTTTGCGTCGGGTTCGAAAATCTAGACTTACAAGAAAACGACCATAAGGTGCCCTAGGCAGCATTAGACCCTCGGATACAAGTCGGCTGGAGGACGATGTATTGAATCTCGACGCAATTGGAGAGTTCTATCGTCATCAGGAGGCGCTGAACGTTACTATTCACTATCATTTTTGCGTCGGATTCGAAAATCTAGACTCACAGGAGAAGGATCATATGGTGTCCGAGGCAGCAACAGACCCCTTGGAGACAAGTCGGCTGGAGGCCGATGTATTGAATATCGACGCAATCTGAGTGTTCCATCGTCATTAGGAGGCCCTAAACGTTACAATTAACTATCATTTTTGCGTCGGATTCGATAATCTAAACTCACAGGAGAACGACCATAAGGTGCCCGAGGCAGCATTAGACCCTTGGAGACAAGTCGGCTGGAGGAGGATGTATTGAATCTCGACGCAATTTGAGTGTCCCATCGTCATTACAAGGCCCTAAACGTTACAATTAACTATCATTTTTGCGTCGGATTCGATAATCTAAACTCACACGAGAACGACCATAAGGTGCCCGAGGCAGCAACAGACCCTTGGAGACAAGTCGGCTGGAGGCCGATGTATGAATCTCGACGCAATTTGAGTGTTCCATCGTCATTACAAGGCCCTGAACGTTACAATTAACTATCATTTTTGCGTCGGATTCGAAAATCTAGACTCACAGGAGAACGACCATAAGGTGCCCGAGGCAGCAATAGAGCCTTGGAGACAAGTCGGCTGGAGGCCGATGTATTGAATCTCGACGCAATTTGAGTGTTCCATCGTCATTAGAAGGCCCTGAACGTTACAATTCACTATCATTTTAGCGTCGGATTCGAAAATCTACTCACAGGAGAAGTTCATACGGTGCTCGAGACAGCAATATACCCCTTGGAGACAAATCGGCTGGAGGACGATGTATTGAATCTGGACGCAATTTGAGTCTTCTATCGTCATTAGGAGGCGCTGAACGTTACAATTCACTATCATTTTTGCGTCGGATTCGAAACTCTAGACTCACAGGAGAATTATCATATTGTGCCCGAGACAGCAATATCCGCTTGGAGACAAGTCGGCTCGAGGACGATGTATTGAATCTCGACGCAATTTGAGTGTCCCATCGTCATTAGGAGGCCCTAAACGTTACAATTAACTATCATTTTTGCGTCGGATTCGATAATCTAAACTCACAGGGGAACGACCACACGGTGCCCGAGGCAGCTATTGACCCTTGGAGACAAGTCGGTTGGAGGACGATGTATTGGATCGCCACGCAAAATGAGTGTTCCATCGTCATTAGGAGGCCCTGAATGTTACAATTAACTATCATTTATGCGTCGGATTCGAAAATCTACTCACAGGAGAAGTTCATACGGTGCTCGAGACAGCAATATCCCGTTGGAGACAAGTCCGCTGGAGGCCGATGTATTGAAACTCGACGCAATTTGAGAGTTGCATCGGCATTAGGAGGCCCTGAACGTTACAATTAACTATCATTTTTGCGTCGGATTCGAAAATCTAGACTCACAGGAGAACGACCATAAGGTGCCCGAGGCAGCACCAGACCCTTGGAGACAAGTCGGCTGGAGGCCGATGTATTGAATCTCGACGCAATTTGAGTGTTCCATCGTCATTACTAGGCCCTGAACGTTACAATTAACTATCATTTTTGCGTCGGATTCGAAAATATAGACTCACAGGAGAACGACCATAAGGTGCTCGAGGCAGCAATAGACCGTTGGAGACAAGTCGGCTGGAGGCCGATGTATTGAATCTCGACGCAATTTGAGTGTTCCATCGTCATTACAAGGCCCTGAACCTTACAATTAACTATCAGTTTCGCGTCGGATTCGAAAATCTACTCACAGGAGAAGTTCATACGGTGCTCGAGACAGCAATATCCCCTTGGAGACAAGTCTGCTGGAGGCCGATGTATTGAATCTCGACGCAATTTGAGAGTTCCATCGGCATTAGGAGGCCCTGAACGTTACAATTCAGTATCATTTTTGCGTCGGATTCGAAAATCTAGACTCACAGGAGAAGGATCATATTGTGCCCGAGACAGCAATATCCCCTTGGAGACAAGTCGGCTGGAGGAAGATGTATTGAATCTCGACGCAATTTGAGTGTCCCATCGTCATTAGGAGGCCCTAAACGTTACAATTAACTATCATTTTTGCGTCGGATTCGATAATCTAAACTCACATGGGAACGACCATACGGTGCCCGAGGCAGCTATTGACCCTTGGAGACAAGTCGGTTGGAGGACGATGTATTGGATCGCCAAGCAAAATGAGTGTTCCATCGTCATTAGGAGGCCCTGAATGTTACAATTAACTATCAGTTTTTCGTCGGATTCGAACATCGAAACTCACAGGAGAACGACCATAAGGTGCCCGAGGCAGCAACAGACCCTTGGAGACAAGTCGGCTGGAGGCCGATGTATTGAATCTCGACGCAATTTGAGTGTTCCATCGTCATTACAAGGACCTAAACGTTACAATTAACTATCATTTTTGCGTCGGATTCGATAATCTAAACTCACAGGAGAACGACCATAAGGTGCCCGAGGCAGCAACAGACCCTTGGAGACAAGTCGGCTGGAGGCCGATGTATCGAATCTCGGCGCAATTTGAGTGTTCCATCGTCATTACAAGGCCCTGAACGTTACAATTAACTATCATTTTTGCGTCGGATTCGAAAATCTAGACTCACAGGAGAACGACCATAAGGTGCCCGAGGCAGCAGTAGACCCTTGGAGACAAGTCGGCTGGAGGCCGATGTGTTGAATCTCGACGCAATTTGAGTGTTCCATCGGCATTAGGAGGCCCTGAACGTTACAATTAACTATCATTTTTGCGTCGGATTCGATAATCTAAACTCACAGGAGAACGACCATAAGATGCCCGAGGCAGCAACAGACCCTTGGAGACAAGTCGGCTGGAGGACGATGTATTGGATCGCGACGCAATTTGAGTCTTCTATCGTCATTAGGAGGCGCTGAACGTTACAATTCACTATCATTTTTGCGTCGGATTCGAAAATCTAGACTCGCAGGAGAAGGACCATGTGGTGCCCGAGGCAGCGATATCCCCTTGGAGACAAGTCGGCTGGAGGCCGATGTATTGAATCTCGACGCAATTTGAGTGTTCCATCGTCATTAGAAGGCCCTGAACGTTACAATTCACTATCATTTTAGCGTCGGATTCGAAAATCTACTCACAGGAGAAGTTCATACGGTGCTCGAGACAGCAATATACCCCTTGGAGACAAATCGGCTGGAGGACGATGTATTGAATCTCGACGCAATTTGAGTGTCCCATCGTCATTAGGAGGCCCTAAACGTTACAATTAACTATCATTTTTGCGTCGGATTCGATAATCTAAACTCACATGGGAACGACCATACGGTGCCCGAGGCAGCTATTGACCCTTGGAGACAAGTCGGTTGGAGGACGATGTATTGGATCGCCAAGCAAAATGAGTGTTCCATCGTCATTAGGAGGCCCTGAATGTTACAATTAACTATCAGTTTTTCGTCGGATTCGAACATCGAAACTCACAGGAGAACGACCATAAGGTGCCCGAGGCAGCAACAGACCCTTGGAGACAAGTCGGCTGGAGGCCGATGTATTGAATCTCGACGCAATTTGAGTCTTCTATCGTCATTAGGAGGCGCTGAACGTTACAATTCACTATCATTTTTGCGTCGGATTCGAAACTCTAGACTCACAGGAGAAAGATCATATTGTGCCCGAGACAGCAATATCCCCTTGGAGACAAGTCGGCTCGAGGACGATGTATTGAATCTCGACGCAATTTGAGTGTCCCATCGTCATTAGGAGGCCCTAAACGTTACAATTAACTATCATTTTTGCGTCGGATTCGATAATCTACACTCACAGGGGAACGACCATACGGTGCCCGAGGCAGCTATTGACCCTTGGAGACAAGTCGGTTGGAGGACGATGTATTGGATCGCCACGCAAAATGAGTGTTCCATCGTCATTAGGAGGCCCTAAATGTTACAATTAACTATCATTTATGCGTCGGATTCGAAAATCTACTCACAGGAGAAGTTCATACGGTGCTCGAGACAGCAATATCCCCTTGGAAACAAGTCCGCTGGAGGCCGATGTATTGAATCTCGACGCAATTTGAGAGTTCCATCGGCATTAGGAGGCCCTGAACGTTACAATTAACTATCATTTTTGCGTCGGATTGGAAAATCTAGACTCACAGGAGAACGACCATAAGGTGCCCGAGGCAGCAACAGACCCTTGGAGACAAGTCGGCTGGAGGCCGATGTATTGAATCTCGACGCAATTTGAGTGTTCCATCGTCATTACAAGGCCCTGAACGTTACAATTAACTATCATTTTTGCGTCGGATTCGAAAATCTAGACTCACAGGAGAACGACCATAAGGTGCCCGAGGCAGCAATAGACCGTTGGAGACAAGATGGCTGGAGGCCAATGTATTGAATCTCGACGCAATTTGAGTGTTCCATCGTCATTACAAGGCCCTGAACCTTACAATTAACTATCAGTTTCGCGTCGGATTCGAAAATCTACTCACAGGAGAAGTTCATACGGTGCTCGAGACAGCAATATCCCCTTGGAGACAAGTCCGCTGGAGGCCGATGTATTGAATCTCGACGCAATTTGAGAGTTCCATCGGCATTAGGAGGCCCTGAACGTTACAATTCAGTATCATTTTTGCGTCGGATTCGAAAATCTAGACTCACTGGAGAAGGATCATATTGTGCCCGAGACAGCAATATCCCCTTGGAGACAAGTCGGCTGGAGGACCATGTATTGAATCTCGACGCAATTTGAGTGTCCCATCGTCATTAGGAGGCCCTAAACGTTACAATTAACTATCATTTTTGCGTCGGATTCGATAATCTAAACTCACATGGAAACGACCATACGGTGCCCGAGGCAGCTATTGACCCTTGGAGACAAGTCGGTTGGAGGACGATGTATTGGATCGCCAAGCAAAATGAGTGTTCCATCGTCATTAGGAGGCCCTGAATGTTACAATTAACTATCAGTTTTTCGTCGGATTCGAAAATCTAAACTCACAGGAGAACGACCATAAGGTGCCCGAGGCAGCAATAGACCGTTGGAGACAAGTCGGCTGGAGGCCGATGTATTGAATCTCGACGCAATTTGAGTGTCCCATCGTCATTAGAAGGCCTTGATCGTTACAATTAACTATCATTTATGCGCCGGATTCGAAAATCTACTCACAGGAGAAGTTCATACGGTGCTCGAGACAGCAATATCCCCTTGGAGACAAGTCCGCTGGAGGCCGATGTATTGAATCTCGACGCAATTTGAGAGTTCCATCGGCATTAGGAGGCCCTGAACGTTACAATTAACTATCATTTTTGAGTCGGATTCGAAAATCTAGACTTACAAGAGAACTACCATAAGGTGCCCGAGGCAGCATTAGACCCTTGGAGACAAGTCGGCTGGAGGACGATCTATTGAATCTCGACGCAATTTGAGTGTTCCATCGGCATTAGGAGGCCCTGAACGTTACAATTAACTATCATTTTTGCGTCGGATTCGATAATCTAAAATCACAGGAGAACGACCATAAGGTGCCCGAGGCAGCAACACACCCTTGGAGACAAGTCGGCTGGGGGCCGATGTATTGAATCTCGACGCAATTTGAGTGTTCCATCGGCATTAGGAGGCCCTGAACTTTACAATTAACTATCATTTTTGCGTCGGATTCGATAATCTAAACTCACAGGAGAACGGCCATAAGGTTCCCGAGGCAGCAACAGACCCTTGGAGACAAGTCGGCTGGAGGACGATGTATTGAATCTCGACGCAATTTGAGTCTTCTATCGTCATTAGGATGCGCTGAACGTTACAATTCACTATCATTTTTGCGTCGGATTCGAAACTCTAGACTCACAGGAGAAAGATCATATTGTGCCCGAGACAGCAATATCCCCTTGGAGACAAGTCTTCTCGAGGACGATGTATTGAATCTCGACGCAATATGAGTGTCCCATCGTCATTAGGAGGCCCTAAACGTTACAATTAACTATCATTTTTCGTCGGATTCGAAAATCTAAACTCACAGGGGAACGACCATAAGGTGCCCGAGGCAGCTACAGACCCTTGGAGACAAGTCGGCTGGAGGCCGATGTATTGAATCTCGACGCAATTTGAGTGTTCCATCGGCATTAGGAGGCCCTGAACGTTACAATTAACTATCATTTTTGCGTCGGATTCGATAATCTAAACTCACAGGAGAACGACCATAAGGTGCCCAAGACAGCAATAGACCCTTGGAGACAATTCGGCTGGAGGCCGATGTATTGAATCTCGACGCAATTTGAGTGTTCCATCGTCATTACAACGCCCTGAACGTTACAATTAACTATCATTTTTGCGTCGGATTCGAAAATCTAGACTCACAGGAGAGCGACCATAAGGTGCCCGAGGCAGCAATAGACCCTTGGAGACAAGTCGGCTGGAGGCCGATGTATTGAATCTCGACGCAACTTGAGTGTTCCATCGTCATTACAAGGCCCTAAACGTTACAATTAACTATCATTTTTGCGTCGGATTCGATAATCTAAACTCACAGGAGAACGACCATAAGGTGCCCGAGGCAGCTACAGACCCTTGGAGACAAGTCGGCTGGAGGCCGATGTATCGAATCTCGACGCAATTTGAGTGTTCCATCGTCATTACAAGGCCCTGAACGTTACAATTAACTATCATTTTTGCGTCGGATTCGAAAATCTAGACTCACAGGAGAACGACCATAAGGTGCCCGAGGCAGCAATAGACCCTTGGAGACAAGTCGGCTGGAGGCCGATGTGTTGAATCTCGACGCAATTTGAGTGCTCCATCGGCATTAGGAGGCCCTGAAGGTTACAATTAACTATCATTTTTGCGTCGGATTCGATAATCTAAACTCACAGGAGAACGACCATAAGGTGCCCGAGGCAGCAACAGACCCTTGGAGACAAGTCCGCTGGAGGACGATGTATTGGATCGCGACGCAATTTGAGTCTTCTATCGTCATTAGGAGGCGGTGAACGTTACAATTCACTATCATTTTTGCGTCGGATTCGAAAATCTAGACTCACAGGAGAAGGACCATGTGGTGCCCGAGGCAGCGATATCCCCTTGGCGACAAGTCGGCTGGAGGCCGATGTATTGAATCTCGACGCAATTTGAGTGTTCCATCGTCATTAGAAGGCCCTGAACGTTACAATTCACTATAATTTTAGCGTCGGATTCGAAAATCTACTCACAGGAGAAGTTCATACGGTGCTCGAGACAGCAATATACCCCTTGGAGACAAATCGGCTGGAGGACGATGTATTGAATCTCGACGCAATTTGAGTCTTCTATCGTCATTAGGAGGCGCTGAACGTTACAATTCACTATAATTTTTGCGTCGGATTCGAAACTCTAGACTCACAGGAGAAAGATCATATAGTGCCCGAGACAGCAATATCCCCTTGGAGACAAGTCGGCTCGAGGACGATGTATTGAATCTCGACGCAATTTGAGTGTCCTATCGTCATTAGGAGGCCCTAAACGTTACAATTAACTATCATTTTTGCGTCGGATTCGAAAATCTACACTCACAGGAGATCGACCATAAGGTGCCCGAGGCAGCAATAGACCCTTGGAGACAAGTCGGCTGGAGGCCGATGTATTGAATCTCGACGCAATTTGAGTAATCCATCAGCATTAGGAGGCCCTGAACGTTACAATTAACTATCATTTTTGCGTCGGATTCGAAAATCTAAGCTCACAGGGTAACGACCATACGGTGCCCGAGGCAGCTATTGACCCTTGGAGACAAGTCGTTTGGAGGACGATGTACTGGATCGCGACGCAAAATGAGTGTTCATCGTCATTAGGAGGCCCTGAATGTTACAATTAACTATCAGTTTTTCGTCGGATTCGAAAATCTAAACTCACAGGAGAACGACCATAAGGTGCCCGAGGCAGCAATAGACCGTTGGAGACAAGTCGGCTGGAGACCGATGTATTGAATCTCGACGCAATTTGAGTGTTCCATCGTCATTAGAAGGCCCTGAACGTTACAATTCACTATCATTTTAGCGTCGGATTCGAAAATCTACACTCACAGGAGAAGGATCATATTGTGCCCGAGACAACAATATCCCCTTGGAGACAAGTCGGTTGGAGGACGATGTATTGAATCTCGACGCAATTTGAGTGTCCCATCGTCATTAGGAGGCCCTAAACGTTACAATTAACTATCATTTTTGCGTCGGATTCGAAAATCTACTCACAGGAGAAGTTCATACGGTGCTCGAGACAGCAATATCCCCTTGGAGACAAGTCCGCTTGAGGCCGATGTATTGAATCTCGACGCAATTTGAGAGTTCCATCGGCATTAGGAGGCCCTGAACGTTACAATTCACTATCATTTTTGCGTCGGATTCGAAAATCTAGACTCACAGGAGAAGTATCATATTGTGCCCGAGACAGCAATATCCCCTTGGAGACAAGTCGGCTGGAGGACGATGTATTGAATCTCGACGCAATTTGTGTGTCCCATCGTCATTAGGAGGCCCTAAACGATACAATTAACTATCATTTATGCGCCGGATTCGAAAATCTACTCACAGGAGAAGTTCATACGGTGCTCGAGACAGCAATATCCCCTTGGAGACAAGTCCGCTGGAGGCCGATGTATTGAATCTCGACGCAATTTGAGAGTTCCATCGGCATTAGGAGGCTCTGAACGTTACAATTAACTATCATTTTTGCGTCGGATTCGAAAATCTAGACTTACAAGAGAACGACCATAAGGTGCCCGAGGCAGCATTAGACCCTTGGAGACAAGTCGGCTGGAGGACGGTCTATTGAATCTCGACGCAATTTGAGTGTTCCATCGGCATTAGGAGGCCCTGAACGTTACAATTAACTATCATTTTTGCGTCGGATTCGATAATCTTAAATCACAGGAGAACGACCATAAGGTGCCCGAGGCAGCAACACACCCTTGGAGACAAGTCGGCTGGAGGCCGATGTATTCAATCTCGACGCAATTTGAGTGTTCCATCGGCATTAGGAGGCCCTGAACGTTACAATTAACTATCATTTTTGCGTCGGATTCGATAATCTAAACTCACAGGAGAACGACCATAAGGTGCCCGAGGCAGCAACAGACGCTTGGAGACAAGTCGGCTGGAGGCCGATGTATTGAATCTCGACGCAATTTGAGTGTTCCATCGTCATTACAAGGCCCTGAACGTTACAATTAACTATCATTTTTGCGTCGGATTCGAAAATCTAGACTCACAGGAGAAGGACCATGTGGTGCCCGAGGCAGCGATATCCCCTTGGAGACAAGTCGGCTGGAGGCCGATGTATTGAATCTCGACGCAATTTGAGTGTTCCATCTTCATTAGAAGGCCCTGAACGTTACAATTCACTATCATTTTAGCGTCGGATTCGAAAATCTAGACTCACAGGAGAAGGATCATATTGTGCCCGAGACAGCAATATCCCTTTGGAGACAAGTCGGCTGGAGGACGATGTATTGAATCTCGACGGAATTTGAGTGTCCCATCGTCATTAGGAGGCCCTAAACGTTACAATTAACTATCATTTTTGCGTCGGATTCGAAAATCTAAACTCACAGGCGAACGACCATACGGTGCCCGAGGCAGCTATTGACCCTTGGAGACAAGTCGGCTGGAGGCCGATGTATTGAATCTCGACGCAATTTGAGTGTTCCATCGTCATTGCGAGGCCCTGAACCTTACATTTAACTATCAGTTTCGCGTCGGATTCGAAAATCTACTCACAGGAGAAGTTCATACGGTGCTCGAGATAGCAATATACCCCTTTAGACAAATCGGCTGGAGGACGATGTATTGAATCTCGACGCAATTTGAGTGTTCCATCGGCATTAGGAGGCCCTGAACGTTACAATTAACTATCATTTTTGCGTCGGATTCGAAAATCTAGACTCACAGGAGAACGACCATAAGGTGCCCGAGGCAGCAATAGACCCTTGGAGACAAGTCGGCTGGAGGACGATGTATTGGATCGCGACGCAATTTGAGTCTTCTATCGTCATTAGGAGGCGCTGAACGTTACAATTCACTATCATTTTTGCGACGGATTCGAAAATCTAGACTCACAGGAGAAGGACCATGTGGTGCCCGAGGCAGCGATGTCCCCTTGCAGCCAAGTCGGCTGGAGGACGATGTATTGAATCTCGACGCAATTTGAGTGTCCCATCGTCATTAGGAGGCCCTAAACGTTACAATTAACTATCATTTTTGCGTCGGATTCGAAAATCTAAACTCACAGGGGAACGACCATACGGTGCTCGAGGCAGCTATTGACCCTTGGAGACAAGTCGGTTGGAGGACGATGTATTGGATCGCGACGCAAAATGAGTGTTCATCGTCATTAGGAGGCCCTGAATGTTACAATTAACTATCAGTTTTTCGTCGGATTCGAAAATCTAAACTCACAGGAGAACGACCATAAGGTGCCCGAGGCAGCAATAGACCGTTGGAGACAAGTCGGCTGGAGGCCGATGTATTGAATCTCGACGCAATTTGAGTGTTCCATCGTCATTACAAGGCCTTGAACCTTACAATGAACTATCAGTTTCGCGTCGGATTCGAAAATCTACTCACAGGAGAAGTTCATACGGTGCTCGAGACAGCAATATACCCCTTGGAGACAAATCGGCTGGAGGACGATGTATTGAATATCGACGCAATTTGAGTCTTCTATCGTCATTAGGAGGCGCTGAACGTTACAATTCACTATCATTTTTGCGTCGGATTCGAAACTCTAGACTCACAGGAGAAAGATCATATAGTGCCCGAGACAGCAATATCCCCTTGGAGACAAGTCGGCTCGAGGACGATGTATTGAATCTCGACGCAATTTGAGTGTTCCATCGTCATTACTAGGCCCTGAACCTTACAATTAACTATCATTTTTGCGTCGGATTCGAAAATCTACACTCACAGGAGATCGACCATAAGGTGCCCGAGGCAGCAATAGACCCTTGGAGACAAGTCGGCTGGAGGCCGATGTATTGAATCTCGACGCAATTTGAGTAATCCATCAGCATTAGGAGGCCCTGAACGTTACAATTAACTATCATTTTTGCGTCGGATTTGAAAATCTAAGCTCACAGGGTAACGACCATACGGTGTCCGAGGCAGCTATTGACCCTTGGAGACAAGTCGGTTGGAGGACGATGTACTGGATCGCGACGCAAAATGAGTGTTCATCGTCATTAGGAGGCCCTGAATGTTACAATTAACTATCAGTTTTTCGTCGGATTCGATAATCTAAACTCACAGGAGAACGACCATAAGGTGCCCGAGGCAGCAACAGACCCTTGGAGACAAGTCGGCTGGAGGCCGATGTATCGAATCTCGACGCAATTTGAGTGTTCCATCGTCATTACAAGGCCCTGAACGTTACAATTAACTATCATTTTTGCGTCGGATTCGAAAATCTAGACTCACAGGAGAACGACCATAAGGTGCCCGAGGCAGCAATAGACCCTTGGAGACAAGTCGGCTGGAGGCCGATGTATTGAATCTCGACGCAACTTGAGTGTTCCATCGTCATTACAAGGCCCTAAACGTTACAATTAACTATCATTTTTGCGTCGGATTCGATAATCTAAACTCACAGGAGAACGACCATAAGGTGCCCGAGGCAGCAACAGACCCTTGGAGACAAGTCGGCTGGAGGCCGATGTATCGAATCTCGACGCAATTTGAGTGTTCCATCGTCATTACAAGGCCCTGAACGTTACAATTAACTATCATTTTTGCGTCGGATTCGAAAATCTAGACTCACAGGAGAACGACCATAAGGTGGCCGAGGCAGCAATAGACCCTTGGAGACAAGTCGGCTGGAGGCCGATGTGTTGAATCTCGACGCAATTTGAGTGTTCCATCGGCATTAGGAGGCCCTGAAGGTTACAATTAACTATCATTTTTGCGTCGGATTCGATAATCTAAACTCACAGGAGAACGACCATAAGGTGCCCGAGGCAGCAACAGACCCTTGGAGACAAGTCCGCTGGAGGACGATGTATTGGATCGCGACGCAATTTGAGTCTTCTATCGTCATTAGGAGGCGGTGAACGTTACAATTCACTATCATTTTTGCGTCGGATTCGAAAATCTAGACTCACAGGAGAAGGACCATGTGGTGCCCGAGGCAGCGATATCCCCTTGGAGACAAGTCGGCTGGCGGCCGATGTATTGAATCTCGACGCAATTTGAGTGTTCCATCGTCATTAGAAGGCCCTGAACGTTACAATTCACTATCATTTTAGCGTCGGATTCGAAAATCTACTCACAGGAGAAGTTCATACGGTGCTCGAGACAGCAATATACCCCTTGGAGGCAAATCGGCTGGAGGACGATGTATTGAATCTCGACGCAATTTGAGTCTTCTATCGTCATTAGGAGGCGCTGAACGTTACAATTCACTATCATTTTTGCGTCGGATTCGAAACTCTAGACTCACAGGAGAAAGATCATATAGTGCCCGAGACAGCAATATCCCCTTGGAGACAAGTCGGCTCGAGGACGATGTATTGAATCTCGACGCAATTTGAGTGTCCCATCGTCATTAGGAGGCCCTAAACGTTACAATTAACTATCATTTTTGCGACGGATTCGATAATCTAAACTCACAGGGGAACGACCATACGGTGCCCGAGGCAGCTATTGACCCTTGGAGACAAGTCGGTTGGAGGACGATGTATTGGATCGCCACGCAAAATGAGTGTTCGATCGTCATTAGGAGGCCCTGAATGTTACAATTAACTATCATTTATGCGTCGGATTCGAAAATCTACTCACAGGAGAAGTTCATACGGTGCTCGAGACAGCAATATCCCCTTGGAGACAAGTCCGCTGGAGGCCGATGTATTGAATCTCGACGCAATTTGAGAGTTCCATCGGCATTAGGAGGCCCTGAACCTTACAATTAACTATCATTTTTGCGTCGGATTCGAAAATCTAGACTCACAGGAGAACGACCATAAGGTGCCCGAGGCAGCAATAGACCCTTGGAGACAAGTCGGCTGGAGGCCGATGTATTGAATCTCGACGCAATTTGAGTGTTCCATCGTCATTACTAGGCCCTGAACCTTACAATTAACTATCATTTTTGCGTCGGATTCGAAAATCTACACTCACAGGAGATCGACCATAAGGTGCCCGAGGCAGCAATAGACCCTTGGAGACAAATCGGCTGGAGGCCGATGTATTGAATCTCGACGCAATTTGAGTAATCCATCAGCATTAGGAGGCCCTGAACGTTACAATTAACTATCATTTTTGCGTCGGATTCGGAAATCTAAGTTCACAGGGTAACGACCATACGGTGCCCGAGGCAGCTATTGACCCTTGGAGACAAGTCGGTTGGAGGACGATGTACTGGATCGCGACGCAAAATGAGTGTTCATCGTCATTAGGAGGCCCTGAATGTTACAATTAACTATCAGTTTTTCGTCGGATTCGAAAATCTACACTCACAGGAGAAGGATCATATTGTGCCCGAGACAACAATATCCCCTTGGAGACAAGTCGGTTGGAGGACGATGTATTGAATCTCGACGCAATTTGAGTGTCCCATCGTCATTAGGAGGCCCTAAACGTTACAATTAACTATCATTTTTGCGTCGGATTCGAAAATCTACTCACAGGAGAAGTTCATACGGTGCTCGAGACAGCAATATCCCCTTGGAGACAAGTCCGCTGGAGGCCGATGTATTGAATCTCGACGCAATTTGAGAGTTCCATCGGCATTAGGAGGCCCTGAACGTTACAATTCACTATCATTTTTGCGTCGGATTCGAAAATCTAGACTCACAGGAGAAGTATCATATTGTGCCCGAGACAGCAATATCCCCTTGGAGACAAGTCGGCTGGAGGACGATGTATTGAATCTCGACGCAATTTGTGTGTCCCATCGTCATTAGGAGGCCCTAAACGATACAATTAACTATCATTTATGCGCCGGATTCGAAAATCTACTCACAGGAGAAGTTCATACGGTGCTCGAGACAGCAATATCCCCTTGGAGACAAGTCCGCTGGAGGCCGATGTATTGAATCTCGACGCAATTTGAGAGTTCCATCGGCATTAGGAGGCTCTGAACGTTACAATTAACTATCATTTTTGCGTCGGATTCGAAAATCTAGACTTACAAGAGAACGACCATAAGGTGCCCGAGGCAGCATTAGACCCTTGGAGACAAGTCGGCTGGAGGACGGTCTATTGAATCTCGACGCAATTTGAGTGTTCCATCGGCATTAGGAGGCCCTGAACGTTACAATTAACTATCATTTTTGCGTCGGATTCGATAATCTAAAATCACAGGAGAACGACCATAAGGTGCCCGAGGCAGCAACACACCCTTGGAGACAAGTCGGCTGGAGGCCGATGTATTCAATCTCGACGCAATTTGAGTGTTCCATCGGCATTAGGAGGCCCTGAACGTTACAATTAACTATCATTTTTGCGTCGGATTCGATAATCTAAACTCACAGGAGAACGACCATAAGGTGCCCGAGGCAGCAACAGACGCTTGAAGACAAGTCGGCTGGAGGCCGATGTATTGAATCTCGACGCAATTTCAGTGTTCCATCGTCATTACAAGGCCCTGAACGTTACAATTAACTATCATTTTTGCGTCGGAATCGAAAATCTAGACTCACAGGAGAACGACCATAAGATGCCCGAGGCAGCAATAGACCCCTGGAGACAAGTCGGCTGGAGGCCGATGTATTGAATCTCGACGCAATTTGAGTGTTCCATCTTCATTAGAAGGCCCTGAACGTTACAATTCACTATCATTTTAGCGTCGGATTCGAAAATCTAGACTCACAGGAGAAGGATCATATTGTGCCCGAGACAGCAATATCCCTTTGGAGACAAGTCGGCTGGAGGACGATGTATTGAATCTCGACGGAATTTGAGTGTCCCATCGTCATTAGGAGGCCCTAAACGTTACAATTAACTATCATTTTTGCGTCGGATTCGAAAATCTAAACTCACAGGCAAACGACCATACGGTGCCCGAGGCAGCTATTGACCCTTGGAGACAAGTCGGCTGGAGGCCGATGTATTGAATCTCGACGCAATTTGAGTGTTCCATCGTCATTGCAAGGCCCTGAACCTTACATTTAACTATCAGTTTCGCGTCGGATTCGAAAATCTACTCACAGGAGAAGTTCATACGGTGCTCGAGATAGCAATATACCCCTTTAGACAAATCGGCTGGAGGACGATGTATTGAATCTCGACGCAATTTGAGTGTTCCATCGGCATTAGGAGGCCCTGAACGTTACAATTAACTATCATTTTTGCGTCGGATTCGAAAATCTAGACTCACAGGAGAACGACCATAAGGTGCCCGAGGCAGCAATAGACCCTTGGAGACAAGTCGGCTGGAGGACGATGTATTGGATCGCGACGCAATTTGAGTCTTCTATCGTCATTAGGAGGCGCTGAACGTTACAATTCACTATCATTTTTGCGACGGATTCGAAAATCTAGACTCACAGGAGAAGGACCATGTGGTGCCCGAGGCAGCGATATCCCCTTGCAGCCAAATCGGCTGGAGGACGATGTATTGAATCTCGACGCAATTTGAGTGTCCCATCGTCATTAGGAGGCCCTAAACGTTGCAATTAACTATCATTTTTGCGTCGGATTCGAAAATCTAAACTCACAGGGGAACGACCATACGGTGCTCGAGGCAGCTATTGACCCTTGGAGACAAGTCGGTTGGAGGACGATGTATTGGATCGCGACGCAAAATGAGTGTTCATCGTCATTAGGAGGCCCTGAATGTTACAATTAACTATCAGTTTTTCGTCGGATTCGAAAATCTAAACTCACAGGAGAACGACCATAAGGTGCCCGAGGCAGCAATAGACCGTTGGAGACAAGTCGGCTGGAGGCCGATGTATTGAATCTCGACGCAATTTGAGTGTTCCATCGTCATTACAAGGCCTTGAACCTTACAATTAACTATCAGTTTCGCGTCGGATTCGAAAATCTACTCACAGGAGAAGTTCATACGGTGCTCGAGACAGCAATATACCCCTTGGAGACAAATCGGCTGGAGGACGATGTATTGAATCTCGACGCAATTTGAGTCTTCTATCGTCATTAGGAGGCGCTGAACGTTACAATTCACTATCATTTTTGCGTCGGATTCGAAACTCTAGACTCACAGGAGAAAGATCATATTGTGCCCGAGACAGCAATATCCCCTTGGAGACAAGTCGGCTCGAGGACGATATATTGAATCTCGACGCAATTTGAGTGTCCCATCGTCATTAGGAGGCCCTAAACGTTACAATTAACTATCATATTTGTGTCGGATTCGATAATCTAAACTCACAGGGGAACGACCATACGGTGCCCGAGGCAGCTATTGACCCTTGGAGACAAGTCGGTTGGAGGACGATGTATCTGATTGCCACGCAAAATGAGTGTTCCATCGTCATTAGGAGGCCCTGAATGTTACAATTAACTATCATTTATGCGTCGGATGCGAAAATCTACTCACAGGAGAAGTTCATACGGTGCTCGAGACAGCAATATCCCCTTGGAGACAAGTCCGCTGGAGGCCGATGTATTGAATCTCGACGCAATTTGAGAGTTCCATCGGCATTAGGAGGCCCTGAACGTTACAATTAACTATCATCTTTGCGTCGGATTCGAAAATCTAGACTTACAAGAGAACGACCATAAGGTGCCCGAGACAGCATTACACCCTTGGAGACAAGTCGGCTGGAGGCCGATGTATTGAATCTCGACGCAATTTGAGTGTCCGATCGTCATTACAAGGCCCTAAACGTTACAATTAACTATCATTTTTGCGTCGGATTCGATAATCTAAACTCACAGGAGAACGACCACAAGGGGCCCGAGGCAGCAACAGACCCTTGGAGACAAGTCGGCGGGAGGGCGATGTATTGAATCTCGACGCAATTTAAGTGTTCCATCGTCATTACAAGGCACTGAACGTTACAATTAACTATCATTTATGCGTCGGATTCGAAAATCTAGACTCACAGGAGAACGACCATAAGGTGCCCGAGGCAGCAATAGACCCTTGGAGACAAGTCGGCTGGAGGACGATGTATTAGATCGCGACGCAATTTGAGTCTTCTATCGTCATTAGAAGGCGCTGAAAGTTACAATTCACTATCATTTTTGCGTCGGATTCGAAAATCTAGACTCACAGGACAAGGACCATGTGGTGCCCGAGGCAGCGATATCCCCTTGGAGACAAGTCGGCTGGAGGCCGATGTATTGAATCTCGACGCAATTTGAGTGTTCCATCGTCATTAGAAGGCCCTGAACGTTACAATTCACTATCATTTTAGCGTCGGATTCGAAAATCTACTCACAGGAGAAGTTCATACGGTGCTCGAGACAGCAATATACCCCTTGGAGACAAATCGGCTGGAGGACGATGTATTGAATCTCGACGCAATTTGAGTCTTCTATCGTCATTAGGAGGCGCTGAACGTTACAATTCACTATCATTTTTGCGTCGGATTCGAAACTCTAGACTCACAGGAGAAAGATCATATAGTGCCCGAGACAGCAATATCCCCTTGGAGACAAGTCGGCTCGAGGACGATGTATTGAATCTCGACGCAATTTGAGTGTCCCATCGTCATTAGGAGGCCCTAAACGTTACAATTAACTATCATTTTTGCGACGGATTCGATAATCTAAACTCACAGGGGAACGACCATACGGTGCCCGAGGCAGCTATTGACCCTTGGAGACAAGTCGGTTGGAGGACGATGTATTGGATCGCCACGCAAAATGAGTGTTCGATCGTCATTAGGAGGCCCTGAATGTTACAATTAACTATCATTTATGCGTCGGATTCGAAAATCTACTCACAGGAGAAGTTCATACGGTGCTCGAGACAGCAATATCCCCTTGGAGACAAGTCCGCTGGAGGCCGATGTATTGAATCTCGACGCAATTTGAGAGTTCCATCGGCATTAGGAGGCCCTGAACCTTACAATTAACTATCATTTTTGCGTCGGATTCGAAAATCTAGACTCACAGGAGAACGACCATAAGGTGCCCGAGGCAGCAATAGACCCTTGGAGACAAGTCGGCTGGAGGCCGATGTATTGAATCTCGACGCAATTTGAGTGTTCCATCGTCATTACTAGGCCCTGAACCTTACAATTAACTATCATTTTTGCGTCGGATTCGAAAATCTACACTCACAGGAGATCGACCATAAGGTGCCCGAGGCAGCAATAGACCCTTGGAGACAAGTCGGCTGGAGGCCGATGTATTGAATCTCGACGCAATTTGAGTAATCCATCAGCATTAGGAGGCCCTGAACGTTACAATTAACTATCATTTTTGCGTCGGATTCGAAAATCTAAGTTCACAGGGTAACGACCATACGGTGCCCGAGGCAGCTATTGACCCTTGGAGACAAGTCGGTTGGAGGACGATGTACTGGAGCGCGACGCAAAATGAGTGTTCATCGTCATTAGGAGGCCCTGAATGTTACAATTAACTATCAGTTTTTCGTCGGATTCGAAAATCTACACTCACAGGAGAAGGATCATATTGTGCCCGAGACAACAATATCCCCTTGGAGACAAGTCGGTTGGAGGACGATGTATTGAATCTCGACGCAATTTGAGTGTCCCATCGTCATTAGGAGGCCCTAAACGATACAATTAACTATCATTTATGCGCCGGATTCGAAAATCTACTCACAGGAGAAGTTCATACGGTGCTCGAGACAGCAATATCCCCTTGGAGACAAGTCCGCTGGAGGCCGATGTATTGAATCTCGACGCAATTTGAGAGTTCCATCGGCATTAGGAGGCTCTGAACGTTACAATTAACTATCATTTTTGCGTCGGATTCGAAAATCTAGACTTACAAGAGAACGACCATAAGGTGCCCGAGGCAGCATTAGACCCTTGGAGACAAGTCGGCTGGAGGACGGTCTATTGAATCTCGACGCAATTTGAGTGTTCCATCGGCATTAGGAGGCCCTGAACGTTACAATTAACTATCATTTTTGCGTCGGATTCGATAATCTAAAATCACAGGAGAACGACCATAAGGTGCCCGAGGCAGCAACACACCCTTGGAGACAAGTCGGCTGGAGACCGATGTATTCAATCTCGACGCAATTTGAGTGTTCCATCGGCATTAGGAGGCCCTGAACGTTACAATTAACTATCATTTTTGCGTCGGATTCGATAATCTAAACTCACAGGAGAACGACCATAAGGTGCCCGAGGCAGCAACAGACGCTTGAAGACAAGTCGGCTGGAGGCCGATGTATTGAATCTCGACGCAATTTGAGTGTTCCATCGTCATTACAAGGCCCTGAACGTTACAATTAACTATCATTTTTGCGTCGGAATCGAAAATCTAGACTCACAGGAGAACGACCATAAGATGCCCGAGGCAGCAATAGACCCCTGGAGACAAGTCGGCTGGAGGCCGATGTATTGAATCTCGACGCAATTTGAGTGTTCCATCTTCATTAGAAGGCCCTGAACGTTACAATTCACTATCATTTTAGCGTCGGATTCGAAAATCTAGACTCACAGGAGAAGGATCATATTGTGCCCGAGACAGCAATATCCCTTTGGAGACAAGTCGGCTGGAGGACGATGTATTGAATCTCGACGGAATTTGAGTGTCCCATCGTCATTAGGAGGCTCTAAACGTTACAATTAACTATCATTTTTGCGTCGGATTCGAAAATCTAAACTCACAGGCGAACGACCATACGGTGCCCGAGGCAGCTATTGACCCTTGGAGACAAGTCGGCTGGAGGCCGATGTATTGAATCTCGACGCAATTTGAGTGTTCCATCGTCATTGCAAGGCCCTGAACCTTACATTTAACTATCAGTTTCGCGTCGGATTCGAAAATCTACTCACAGGAGAAGTTCATACGGTGCTCGAGATAGCAATATACCCCTTTAGACAAATCGGCTGGAGGACGATGTATTGAATCTCGACGCAATTTGAGTGTTCCATCGGCATTAGGAGGCCCTGAACGTTACAATTAACTATCATTTTTGCGTCGGATTCGAAAATCTAGACTCACAGGAGAACGACCATAAGGTGCCCGAGGCAGCAATAGACCCTTGGAGACAAGTCGGCTGGAGGACGATGTATTGGATCGCGACGCAATTTGAGTCTTCTATCGTCATTAGGAGGCGCTGAACGTTACAATTCACTATCATTTTTGCGACGGATTCGAAAATCTAGACTCACAGGAGAAGGACCATGTGGTGCCCGAGGCAGCGATATCCCCTTGCAGCCAAATCGGCTGGAGGACGATGTATTGAATCTCGACGCAATTTGAGTGTCCCATCGTCATTAGGAGGCCCTAAACGTTACAATTAACTATCATTTTTGCGTCGGATTCGAAAATCTAAACTCACAGGGGAACGACCATACGGTGCTCGAGGCAGCTATTGACCCTTGGAGACAAGTCGGTTGGAGGACGATGTATTGGATCGCGACGCAAAATGAGTGTTCATCGTCATTAGGAGGCCCTGAATGTTACAATTAACTATCAGTTTTTCGTCGGATTCGAAAATCTAAACTCACAGGAGAACGACCATAAGGTGCCCGAGGCAGCAATAGACCGTTGGAGACAAGTCGGCTGGAGGCCGATGTATTGAATCTCGACGCAATTTGAGTGTTCCATCGTCATTACAAGGCCTTGAACCTTACAATTAACTATCAGTTTCGCGTCGGATTCGAAAATCTACTCACAGGAGAAGTTCATACGGTGCTCGAGACAGCAATATACCCCTTGGAGACAAATCGGCTGGAGGACGATGTATTGAATCTCGACGCAATTTGAGTCTTCTATCGTCATTAGGAGGCGCTGAACGTTACAATTCACTATCATTTTTGCGTCGGATTCGAAACTCTAGACTCACAGGAGAAAGATCATATTGTGCCCGAGACAGCAATATCCCCTTGGAGACAAGTCGGCTCGAGGACGATATATTGAATCTCGACGCAATTTGAGTGTCCCATCGTCATTAGGAGGCCCTAAACGTTACAATTAACTATCATTTTTGTGTCGGATTCGATAATCTAAACTCACAGGGGAACGACCATACGGTGCCCGAGGCAGCTATTGACCCTTGGAGACAAGTCGGTTGGAGGACGATGTATCTGATCGCCACGCAAAATGAGTGTTCCATCGTCATTAGGAGGCCCTGAATGTTACAATTAACTATCATTTATGCGTCGGATTCGAAAATCTACTCACAGGAGAAGTTCATACGGTGCTCGAGACAGCAATATCCCCTTGGAGACAAGTCCGCTGGAGGCCGATGTATTGAATCTCGACGCAATTTGAGAGTTCCATCGGCATTAGGAGGCCCTGAACGTTACAATTAACTATCATCTTTGCGTCGGATTCGAAAATCTAGACTTACAAGAGAACGACCATAAGGTGCCCGAGACAGCATTACACCCTTGGAGACAAGTCGGCTGGAGGCCGATGTATTGAATCTCGACGCAATTTGAGTGTCCGATCGTCATTACAAGGCCCTAAACGTTACAATTAACTATCATTTTTGCGTCGGATTCGATAATCTAAACTCACAGGAGAACGACCACAAGGGGCCCGAGGCAGCAACAGACCCTTGGAGACAAGTCGGCGGGAGGGCGATGTATTGAATCTCGACGCAATTTAAGTGTTCCATCGTCATTACAAGGCACTGAACGTTACAATTAACTATCAATTATGCGTCGGATTCGAAAATCTAGACTCACAGGAGAACGACCATAAGGTGCCCGAGGCAGCAATAGACCCTTGGAGACAAGTCGGCTGGAGGACGATGTATTAGATCGCGACGCAATTTGAGTCTTCTATCGTCATTAGAAGGCGCTGAAAGTTACAATTGACTATCATTTTTGCGTCGGATTCGAAAATCTAGACTCACAGGAGAAGGACCATGTGGTGCCCGAGGCAGCGATATCCCCTTGGAGACAAGTCGGCTGGAGGCCGATGTATTGAATCTCGACGCAATTTGAGTGTTCCATCGTCATTATAAGGCCCTGAACGTTACAATTAACTATCATTTTTGCGTCGGATTCGAAAATCTAGACTCACAGGAGAACGACCATAAGGTGCCCGAGGCAGCAATAGACCCTTGGAGACAAGTCGGCTGGAGGACGATGTATTGAATCTCGACGCAATTTGAGAGTTCCATCTTCATTAGGCGGCCCTGAACGTTACAATTAACTATCATTTTTGCGTCGGATTCGAAAATCTAGACTTACAAGAGAACGACCATAAAGTGCCCGAGGCAGCATTAGACTCTAGGAGACAAGTCGGCTGGAGGATGATGTATTGGATCGCGACGCAATTTGAGTGTTCCATCGTCATTAGGAGGCCCTGAATGTTACAATTAACTATCAGTTTTTCGTCGGATTCGAAAATCTAGACTCACAGGAGAAGGATCATATTGTGCCCGAGACAGCAATTTCCCCTTGGAGACAAGTCGGCTGGAGGACGATGTATTGAATCTCGACGCAATTTGAGTGTCCCATCGTCATTAGGAGGCCCTAAACTTTGCAATTAAGCTATCATTTTTGCGTCGGATTCGATAATCTAAACTCACAGGAGAACGACCATAAGGTGCCCGAGGCAGCAATAGACCCTTGGTGACAAGTCGGCTGGAGGCCGATGTATTGAATCAAGACGCAATTTGAGTGTTCCATCGGCATTAGGAGGCCCTAAACGTTACAATTAAGCTATCATTTTTGCGTCGGATTCGATAATCTAAACTCACAGGAGAACGACTATATGGTGCCCGAGGCAGCAATAGACCCTTGGAGACAAGTCGGCTGCAGGCCGATGTATTGAATCACGACGCAATTTGAGTGTTCCATCGGCATTACAAGGCCCTGAACGTTACAATTAACTATCATTTTTGCGTCGGATTCGATAATCTAAACTCACATTAGAACGACCACAAGGGGCCCGAGGCAGCAATAGACCCTTGGAGACAAGTCGGCGGGAGGGCGATGTATTGAATCTCGACGCAATTTGAGTGTTCCATCGTCATTACAAGGCCCTGAACGTTACAATTAACTATCATTTTTGCGACGGATTCGAAAATCTAGTCTCACAGGAGAACGACCATAGGGTGCCCGAGGCAGCAATAGACCCTTGGAGACGAGTCGGCGGGAGGCCGATGTATTGAATCTCGACGCAATTTGAGTGTTCCATCGGCATTAGGAGGCCCTGAACGTTACAATTAACTATCATTTTTGCGTCGGATTCGATAATCTAAACTCACAGGAGAACGACCATAAGGTGTCCGAGGCAGCAATAGACCCGTGGAGACAAGTCGGCTGGAGGCCGATGTATTGAATCTCGACGCAATTTGAGTGTTCCATCGTCATTACTAGGCCCTGAACGTTACAATTAACTTTCATTTTTGCGTCGGATTCGAAAATCTAGACTCACAGGAGAACGACCATAAGGTGCCCGAGGCAGCAATAGACCCTTGGAGACAAGTCGGCTGGTGGACGATGTATTGAATCTTGACGCAATTTGAGAGTTCCATCGTCATTAGGCGGCCCCGAACGTTACAATTAACTATCATTTTTGCGTCGGATTCGAAAATCTAGACTTACAAGAGAACGACCATAAAGTGCCCGAAGCAGCATTAGACTCTTGGAGACAAGTCGGCTGGAGGATGATGTATTGCATCGCGACGCAATTTGAGTGTTCCATCGTCATTAGGAGGCCCTGAATGTTACAATTAACTATCAGTTTTTCGTCGGATTCGAAAATCTAGACTCACAGCAGGCGAACCATTTGGTGCCCGAGGCAGCAATATCCCCTTGGAGACAAATCGGCTGGAGCACGATGTATTGAATCCCGACGCAATTTGTGTCTTCTATCGTCATTAGGAGGCGCTGAACGTTACAATTCACTATCATTCTTGCGTCGGATTCGAAAATGTAGACCCACAGGAGAAGGATCATATTGTGCCCGAGACAGCAATATCCCCTTGGAGACAAGTCGACTGGAGGACGATGTATTGAATCTCGACGCAATTTGAGTGTCCCATCGTCATTAGGAGGCCCTAAACGTTTCAATTAACTATCATTTTTGCGTCGGATTCGATATTCTAAACTCAAAGGGGAACGACGATACGGTGACCGAGGCAGCTATTGACCCTTGGAGACAAGTCGGTTGGAGGACGATGTATTGGATCGCGACGCAATTTGAGAGTTCCATCGGCATTAGGAGGCCATGAACGTTACAATTAACTGTCAGTTTTTCGTCGGATTCGAAAATCTAAACTCACAGGAGAACGACCATAAGGTGCCCGAGGCAGCAATAGACCGTTGGAGACAAGTCGGCTGGAGGCCGATGTATTGAATCTCGACACTATTTGAGTGTTCCATCGTCATTACAAGGCCCTGAACCTTACAATTAACTATCAGTTTCGCGTCGGATTCGAAAATCTACTCACAGGAGAAGTTCATACGGTGCTCGAGACAGCAATATACCCCTAGGAGACAAATCGGCTGGAGGACGATGTATTGAATCTCGACGCAATTTGAGTCTTCTATCGTCATTAGGAGGCGCTGAACGTTACAATTCACTATCATTTTTGCGTCGGATTCGAAAATCTAGACTTACAGGAGAAGGATCATATTGTGCCCGAGACAGCAATATCCCCTTGGAGACAAGTCGACTGGAGGACGATGTATTGAATCTCGACGCAATTTGAGTGTCCCATCGTCATTAGGAGGCCCTAAACGTTACAATTAAGAATCATTTTTGCGTCGGATTCGAAAATCTAGACTTACAAGAGAACGACCATAACGTGCCCGGGACAGCATTAGACCCTTGGAGACAAGTCGGCTGGAGGACGATGTATTGAATCTCGACGCAATTTGAGTGTCCCATCGTCATTACTAGGCCCTAAACGTTACAATTAACTATCATTTTTGCGTCGGATTCGATAATCTAAACTCACAGGAGAACGACCACAAGGGGCCCGTGGCAGCAACAGACCCTTGGAGACAAGTCGGCGGTAGGCCGATGTATTGAATCTCGACGCAATTTGAGTGTTCCATCGTCATTACAAGGCCCTGAACGTTACAATTAACTATCATTTTTGCGTCGGATTCGAAAATCTAGACTCACACGAGAACGACCATAAGGTGCCCGAGGCAGCAATAGACCCTTGGAGACGAGTTGGCTGGAGGCCGATGTATTGAATCTCGACGCAATTTGAGTGTTCCATCGGCATTAGGAGGCCCTGAACGTTACAATTAACTATCATTTTTGCGTCGGATTCGATAATCTAAACACACAGGAGAACGACCATAAGGTGCCCGAGGCAGCAATAGACCCGTGGAGACAAGTCGGCTGGAGGCCGATGTATTGAATCTCGACGCAATTTGAGTGTTCCATCGGCATTAGGAGGCGCTGAACGTTTCAATTCACTATCATTTTTGCGTCGGATTCGAAAATCTAGACTCACAGGAGAAGGACCATGTGGTGCCCGAGGCAGCGATATGCCCTTGGAGACAAGTCGGCTGGAGGCCGATGTATTGAATCTCGACGCAATTTGAGTGTTCCATCGTCATTAGAAGGCCCTGAACTTTACAATTAACTATCATTTTTGCGTCGGATTCGAAAATTTAGACTCACAGGAGATCGACCATAAGGTGCCCGAGGCAGCAATAGACCCTTGGAGGCAAGTCGGCTGGAGGACGATGTATTTAATCGCGACGCAATTTGAGTGTTCCATCGTCATTAGGAGGCCCTGAATGTTACAATTAACTATCAGTTTTTCGTCGGATTCGAAAATCTAGACTCACAGCAGACGAACCATTTGGTGCCCGAGGCAGCAATATCCCCTTGGAGACAAATCGGCTGGAGGACGATGTATTGAATCTCGACGCAATTTGAGTCTTCTATCGTCATTAGGAGGCGCTGAACGTTACAGTTCAATATCATTTTTGCGTCGGATTCGAAAATCTAGACTCACAGGAGAAGGATCAAATTGTGCCCGAGACAGCAATTTCTCCTTGGAGACAAGTCGGCTGGAGGACGATGTATTGAATCTCGACGCAATTTGAGTGTCCCATCGTCATTAGGAGGCCCTAAACGTTACAATTAAGCTATCATTTTTGCGTCGGATCCGATAATCTAAACTCACAGGAGAACGACCATATGGTGCCCGAGGCAGCAATAGACCCTTGGAGACAAGTCGGCTGGAGGCCGATGTATTGAATCTCGACGCAATTTGAGTGTTCCATCGTCATTACAAGGCCCTGAACGTTACAATTCACTATCATTTTTGCGTCGGATTCGAAAATCTAGACTCACAGGAGAAGGACCATGTGGTGCCCGAGGCAGCGATATCCCCTTGGAGACAAGTCGGCTGGAGGCCGATGTATTGAATCTCGACGCAATTTGAGTGTTCCATCGTCATTAGAATTCCCTGAACGTTACAATTAACTATCATTTTTGCGTCGGATTCGAAAATCTAGACTCACAGGAGAACGACCATAAGGTGCCCGAGGCAGCAATAGACCCTTGGAGACAAGTCGGCTGGAGGACGATGTATTGAATCTCGACGCAATTTGAGAGTTCCATCGTTTTAGGCGGCCCTGAACGTTACAATTAACTATCATTTTTGCGTCGGATTCGAAAATCTAGACTTACAAGAGAACGACCATAAAGTGCCCGAGGCAGCATTAGACTCTTGGAGACAAGTCGGCTGGAGGATGATGTATTGCATCGCGACGCAATTTGAGTGTTCCATCGTCATTAGGAGGCCCTGAATGTTACAATTAACTATCAGTTTTTCGTCGGATTCGAAAATCTAGACTCACAGCAGGCGAACCATTTGGTGCCCGAGGCAGCAATATCCGCTTGGAGACAAATCGGCTGGAGGACGATGTATTGAATCCCGACGCAATTTGAGTCTTCTATCGTCATTAGGAGGCGCTGAACGTTACAATTCACTATCATTCTTGCGTCGGATTCGAAAATGTAGACTCACAGGAGAAGGATCATATTGTGCCCGAGACAGCAATATCCCCTTGGAGACAAGTCGACTGGAGGACGATGTATTGAATCTCGACGCAATTTGAGTGTTCCATCGTCATTAGGAGGCCCTAAACGTTACAATTAACTATCATTTTTGCGTCGGATTCGATAATCTAAACTCACAGGGGAACGACGATACGGTGACCGAGGCAGCTATTGACCCTTGGAGACAAGTCGGTTGGAGGACGATGTATTGGATCGCGACGCAATTTGAGAGTTCCATCGGCATTAGGAGGCCATGAACGTTACAATTAACTGTCAGTTTTTCGTCGGATTCGAAAATCTAAACTCACAGGAGAACGACCATAAGGTGCCCGAGGAAGCAATAGACCGTTGGAGACAAGTCGGCTGGAGGCCGATGTATTGAATCTCGACGCAATTTGAGTGTTCCATCGTCATTACAAGGCCCTGAACGTTACAATTAACTATCACTTTTGCGTCGGATTCGAAAATCTAGACTCACAGGAGAACGACCATAAGGTGCCCGAGGCAGCAATAGACCCTTGGAGACTAGTCGGCTGGAGGACGATGTATTGGATCGCGACGCAATTTGAGTCTTCTATCGTCATTAGCAGGCCCTGAACGTTACAATTCACTATCATTTTTGCGTCGGATTCGAAAATCTAGACTCACTGGAGAAGGACAATGTGGTGCCCGAGGCAGCGATATCCTCTTGGAGACAAGTCGGCTGGAGGCCGATGTATTGAATCTCGACGCAATTTGAGTGTTCCATCGTCATTAGAAGGCCCTGAACGTTACAATTAACTATCATTTTTGCGTCGGATTCGAAAATCTAGACTCACAGGAGAACGACCATAAGGTTCCCGAGGCAGCAATAGACCCTTGGAGACAAGTCGGCTGGAGGACGATGTATTGAATCTCGACGCAATTTGAGAGGTCCATCGTCATTAGGCGGCCCTGAACGTTACAATTAACTATCATTTTTGCGTCGGATTCGAAAATCTAGACTTACAAGAGAACGACCATAAAGTGCCCGAGGCAGCATTAGACTCTTGGAGACAAGTCGGCTGGAGGATGATGTATTGGATCGCGACGCAATTTGAGTGTTCCATCGTCATTAGGAGGCCCTGAATGTTACGATTAACTATCAGTTTTTCGTCGGATTCGAAAATCTAGACTCACAGCAGACGATCCATTTGGTGCCCGAGGCAGCAATATCCCCTTGGAGACAAATCGGCTGGAGGACGATGTATTGAATCTCGACGCAATTTGAGTCTTCTGTCGTCATTAGGAGGCGCTGAACGTTACAATTCACTATCATTTTTGCGTCGGATTCGAAAATCTAGACTCACAGGAGAAGGATCATATTGTGCCCGAGACAGCAATATCCCCTGGAGACAAGTCGGCTGGAGGACGATGTATTGAATCTCGACGCAATTTGAGTGTCCCATCGTCATTAGGAGGCCCTAAACGTTACAATTAACTATCATTTTTGCGTCGGATTCGAAAATCTAAACTCACAGGGGAACGACCATACGGTGCTCGAGGCAGCTATTGACCCTTGGAGACAAGTCGGTTGGAGGACGAGGTATCGGATCGCGACGCAAAATGAGTGTTCATCGTCATTAGGAGGCCCTGAATGTTACAATTAACTATCAGTTTATCGTCGGATTCGAAATTCTAAACTCACAGGAGAACGACCACAAGGTGCCCGAGGCTGCAACAGACCCTTGGAGACAAGTCGGCTGGAGAACGATGTATTGAATCTCGACGCAATTTGAGTGTTCCATCGTCATTACAAGGCCCTGAACCTTACAATTAACTATCAGTTTCGCGTCGGATTCGAAAATCTACTCACAGGAGAAGTTCATACGGTGCTCGAGACAGCAATATACCCCTTGGAGACAAATCGGCTGGAGGACGATGTATTGAATCTCGACGCAATTTGAGTCTTCTATCGTCATTAGGAGGCGCTGAACGTTACAATTCACTATCATTTTTGCGTCGGATTCGAAACTCTAGACTCACAGGAGAAAGATCATATTGTGCCCGAGACAGCAATATCAACTTGGAGACAAGTCGGCTCGAGGACGATGTATTGAATCTCGACGCAATTTGAGTGTCCCATCGTCATTACAAGGCCCTAAACGTTACAATTAACTATCATTTTGGCGTCGGATTCGATAATCTAAACTCACAGGAGAACGACCACAAGGGGCCCGAGGCAGCAACAGATCCTTGGAGACAAGTCGGCGGGAGGGCGATGTATTGAGTCTCGACGCAATTTGAGTGTTCCATCGTCATTACAAGGCCCTGAACGTTACAATTAACTATCATTTTTGCGTCGGATTCGAAAATCTAGACTCACAGGAGAACGACCATAAGGTGCCCGAGGCAGCAATAGACCCTTGGAGACGAGTCGGCTGGAGGCCGATGTATTGAATCTCGACGCAATTTGAGTGTTCCATCGGCATTAGGAGGCCCTGAACGTTACAATTAACTATCATTTTTGCGTCGGATTCGATAATCTAAACTCACAGGAGAACGACCATAAGGTGCCCGAGGCAGCAATAGACCCGTGGAGACAAGTCGGCTGGAGGACGATGTATTGAATCTCGACGCAATTTGAGAGTTCCATCGTCATTAGGCGGCCCTGAACGTTACAATTAACTATCATTTTTGCGTCGGATTCGAAAATCTAGACTTACAAGAGAACGACCATAAAGTGCCCGAGGCAGCATTAGACTCTTGGAGACAAGACGGCTGGAGGATGATGTATTGGATCGCGACGCAATTTGAGTGTTCCATCGTCATTAGGAGGCCCTGAATGTTACAATTAACTATCAGTTTTTCGTCGGATTCGAAAATCTAGACTCACTGCAGACGAACCATTTGGTGCCCGAGGCAGCAATATCCCCTTGGAGACAAATCGGCTGGAGGACGATGTATTGAATCTCGACGCAATTTGAGTCTTCTATCGTCATTAGGAGGCGCTGAACGTTACAGTTCACTATCATTTTTGCGTCGGATTCGAAAATCTAGACTCACAGGAGAAGGATCATATTGTGCCCGAGACAGCAATTTCCCCTTGGAGACAAGTCGGCTGGAGGACGATGTATTGAATCTCGACGCAATTTGAGTGTCCCATCGTCATTAGGAGGCCCTAAACGTTACAATTAAGCTATCATTTTTTCGTCGGATTCGATAATCTAAACTCACAGGAGAACGACCATATGGTGCCCGAGGCAGCAATAGACCCTTGGAGACAAGTCGGCTGGAGGCCGATGTATTGAATCTCGACGCAATTTGAGTGTTCCATCGGCATTAGGAGGCCCTAAACGTTACAATTAAGCTATCATTTTTGCGTCGGATTCGATAATCTAAACTCACAGGAGAACGACCATATGGTGCCCGAGGCAGCAATAGACCCTTGGTGACAAGTCGGCTGGAGGCCGATGTATTGAATCTCGACGCAATTTGAGTGTTCCATCGGCATTACAAGGCCCTGAACGTTACAATTAACTATCATTTTTGCGTCGGATTCGATAATCTAAACCCACAGGAGAACGACCATAAGGTGCCCGAGGCAGCAATAGACCCGTGGAGACAAGTCGGCTGGAGGCCGATGTATTGAATCTCGACGCAATTTGAGTGTTCCATCGTCATTACAAGGCCCTGAACGTTACAATTCACTATCATTTTTGCGTCGGATTCGAAAATCTAGACTCACAGGAGAAGGACCATGTGGTGCCCGATGCAGCGATATCCCCTTGGAGACAAGTCGGCTGGAGGACGATGTATTGAATCTCGACGCAATTTGAGTGTTCCATCGTCATTAGAAGGCCCTGAACGTTACAATTAAGTATCATTTTTGCGTCGGATTCGAAAATCTAGACTCACAGGAGAACGAGCATAAGGTGCCCGAGGCAGCAATAGACCCTTGGAGTCAAGTCGGCTGGAGGACGATGTATTGAATCTCGACGCAATTTGAGAGTTCCATCGTCATTAGGCGGCCCTGAACGTTACAATTAACTATCATTTTTGCGTCGGATTCGATAATCTAAACTCACAGGAGAACGACCATATGGTGCCCGAGGCAGCAATAGACCCTTGGAGACAAGTCGGCTGGAGGATGATGTATTGGATCGCGACGCAATTTGAGTGTTCCATCGTCATTAGGAGGCCCTGAATGTTACAAATATCTATCAGTTTTTCGTCGTATTAGAAAATCTAGACTCACAGCAGACGAACCATTTGGTGCCCGAGGCTGCAATATCCCCTTGGAGACAAATCGGCTGGAGGCCGATGTATTGAATCTCGACGCAATTTGAGTGTTCCATCGTCATTACAAGGCCCTGAACCTTACAATTAACTATCAGTTTCGCGTCGGATTCGAAAATCTACTCACAGGAGAAGTTCATACGGTGCTCGAGACAGCAATATACCCCTCGGAGACAAATCGGCTGGAGGACGATGGCGATGTATTGAATCTAGACGCAATTTGAGTCTTCTATCGTCATTAGGAGGCGCTGAACGTTACAATTCACTATCATTTTTGCGTCGGATTCGAAAATCTAGACTCACAGGAGAACGACCATAAGGTGCCCGAGGCAGCAATAGACCCTTGGAGACGTGTCGGCTGGAGGCCGATGTATTGAATCTCGACGCAATTTGAGTGATCCATCGGCATTAGGAGGCCCTGAACGTTACAATTAAGATATCATTTTTGCGTCGGATTCGATAATTTAAACTCACAGGAGAACGACCATATGGTGCCCGAGGCAGCAATAGACCCTTGGAGACGAGTCGGCTGGAGGCCGATGTATTGAATCTCGACGCAATTTGAGTGTTCCATCGTCATTACAAGGCCCTGAACGTTACAATTAACTATCATTTTTGCGTCGGATTCGATAATCTAAAATCACAGGAGAACGACCATAAGGTGCCCGAGGCAGCAATAGACCCGTGGAGACAAGTCGGCTGGAGGCCGATGTATTGAATCTCGACGCAATTTGAGTGTTCCATCGTCATTACAAGGCCCTGAACGTTACAATTCACTATCATTTTTGCGTCGGATTCGAAAATCTAGACTCACAGGAGAACGACCATAAGGTGCCCGAGGCAGCAATAGACCCTTGGAGACAAGTCGGCTGGAGGACGATGTATTGAATCTCGACGCAATTTGAGAGTTCCATCGTCATTAGGCGGCCCTGAACGTTACAATTAACTATCATTTTTGCGTCGGATTCGAAAATCTAGACTTACAAGAGAACGACCATAAAGTGCCCGAGGCAGCATTAGACTCTTGGAGACAAGTCGGCTGGAGGATGATGTATTGGATCGCGACGCAATTTGAGTGTTCCATCGTCATTAGGAGGCCCTGAATGTTACAATTAACTATCAGTTTTTCGTCGGATTCGAAATTCTAGACTCACAGCAGACGAACCATTTGGTGCCCGAGGCAGCTATATCCCCTTGGAGACAAATCGGCTGGAGGACGATGTATTGAATCCCGACGCAATTTGAGTCTTCTATCGTCATTAGGAGGCGCTGAACTTTACAATTCACTATCATTTTTGCGTCGGATTCGAAAATCTACTCACAGGAGAAGTTCATACGGTGCTCGAGACAGCAATATACCCCTTGGAGACAAATCGGCTGGAGGACGATGTATTGAATCTCGACGCAATTTGAGTCTTCTATCGTCATTAGGAGGCGCAGAACGTTACAAATCACTATCATTTTTGCGTCGCATTCGAAAATCTAAACTCACAGGGGAACGACCATACGGTGCTCGAGGCAGCTATTGACCCTTGGAGACAAGTCGGTTGGAGGACGATGTATTGGATCGCGACGCAAAATGAGTGTTCATCGTCATTAGGAGGCCCTGAATGTTACAATTAACTATCAGTTTTTCGTCGGATTCGAAAATCTAAACTCACAGGAGAACGACCATAAGGTGCCCGAGGCTGCAACAGACCCTTGGAGACAAGTCGGCTGGAGAACGATGTATTGAATCTCGACGCAATTTGAGTGTTCCATCGTCATTACAAGGCCCTGAACGTTACAATTCACTATCATTTTTGCGTCGGATTCGAAAATCTAGACTCACAGGAGAAGGACCATGTGGTGCCCGATGCAGCGATATCCCCTTGGAGACAAGTCGGCTGGAGGACGATGTATTGAATCTCGACGCAATTTGAGTGTTCCATCGTCATTAGAAGGCCCTGAACGTTACAATTAAGTATCATTTTTGCGTCGGATTCGAAAATCTAGACTCACAGGAGAACGACCATATGGTGCCCGAGGCAGCAATAGACCCTTGGAGACAAGTCGGCTGGAGGCCGATGTATTGAATCTCGACGCAATTTGAGTGTTCCATCGGCATTAGGAGGCCCTAAACGTTACAATTAAGCTATCATTTTTGCGTCGGATTCGATAATCTAAACTCACAGGAGAACGACCATATGGTGCCCGAGGCAGCAATAGACCCTTGGTGACAAGTCGGCTGGAGGCCGATGTATTGAATCTCGACGCAATTTGAGTGTTCCATCGGCATTACAAGGCCCTGAACGTTACAATTAAGTATCATTTTTGCGTCGGATTCGAAAATCTAGACTCACAGGAGAACGAGCATAAGGTGCCCGAGGCAGCAATAGACCCTTGGAGTCAAGTCGGCTGGAGGACGATGTATTGAATCTCGACGCAATTTGAGAGTTCCATCGTCATTAGGCGGCCCTGAACGTTACAATTAACTATCATTTTTGCGTCGGATTCGATAATCTAAACTCACAGGAGAACGACCATATGGTGCCCGAGGCAGCAATAGACCCTTGGAGACAAGTCGGCTGGAGGATGATGTATTGGATCGCGACGCAATTTGAGTGTTCCATCGTCATTAGGAGGCCCTGAATGTTACAAATATCTATCAGTTTTTCGTCGTATTAGAAAATCTAGACTCACAGCAGACGAACCATTTGGTGCCCGAGGCTGCAATATCCCCTTGGAGACAAATCGGCTGGAGGCCGATGTATTGAATCTCGACGCAATTTGAGTGTTCCATCGTCATTACAAGGCCCTGAACCTTACAATTAACTATCAGTTTCGCGTCGGATTCGAAAATCTACTCACAGGAGAAGTTCATACGGTGCTCGAGACAGCAATATACCCCTCGGAGACAAATCGGCTGGAGGACGATGACGATGTATTGAATCTAGACGCAATTTGAGTCTTCTATCGTCATTAGGAGGCGCTGAACGTTACAATTCACTATCATTTTTGCGTCGGATTCGAAAATCTAGACTCACAGGAGAACGACCATAAGGTGCCCGAGGCAGCAATAGACCCTTGGAGACGTGTCGGCTGGAGGCCGATGTATTGAATCTCGACGCAATTTGAGTGATCCATCGGCATTAGGAGGCCCTGAACGTTACAATTAAGATATCATTTTTGCGTCGGATTCGATAATCTAAACTCACAGGAGAACGACCATATGGTGCCCGAGGCAGCAATAGACCCTTGGAGACGAGTCGGCTGGAGGCCGATGTATTGAATCTCGACGCAATTTGAGTGTTCCATCGTCATTACAAGGCCCTGAACGTTACAATTAACTATCATTTTTGCGTCGGATTCGATAATCTAAAATCACAGGAGAACGACCATAAGGTGCCCGAGGCAGCAATAGACCCGTGGAGACAAGTCGGCTGGAGGCCGATGTATTGAATCTCGACGCAATTTGAGTGTTCCATCGTCATTACAAGGCCCTGAACGTTACAATTCACTATCATTTTTGCGTCGGATTCGAAAATCTAGACTCACAGGAGAACGACCATAAGGTGCCCGAGGCAGCAATAGACCCTTGGAGACAAGTCGGCTGGAGGACGATGTATTGAATCTCGACGCAATTTGAGAGTTCCATCGTCATTAGGCGGCCCTGAACGTTACAATTAACTATCATTTTTGCGTCGGATTCGAAAATCTAGACTTACAAGAGAACGACCATAAAGTGCCCGAGGCAGCATTAGACTCTTGGAGACAAGTCGGCTGGAGGATGATGTATTGGATCGCGACGCAATTTGAGTGTTCCATCGTCATTAGGAGGCCCTGAATGTTACAATTAACTATCAGTTTTTCGTCGGATTCGAAAATCTAGACTCACAGCAGACGAACCATTTGGTGCCCGAGGCAGCTATATCCCCTTGGAGACAAATCGGCTGGAGGACGATGTATTGAATCCCGACGCAATTTGAGTCTTCTATCGTCATTAGGAGGCGCTGAACTTTACAATTCACTATCATTTTTGCGTCGGATTCGAAAATCTACTCACAGGAGAAGTTCATACGGTGCTCGAGACAGCAATATACCCCTTGGAGACAAATCGGCTGGAGGACGATGTATTGAATCTCGACGCAATTTGAGTCTTCTATCGTCATTAGGAGGCGCAGAACGTTACAAATCACTATCATTTTTGCGTCGCATTCGAAAATCTAAACTCACAGGGGAACGACCATACGGTGCTCGAGGCAGCTATTGACCCTTGGAGACAAGTCGGTTGGAGGACGATGTATTGGATCGCGACGCAAAATGAGTGTTCATCGTCATTAGGAGGCCCTGAATGTTACAATTAACTATCAGTTTTTCGTCGGATTCGAAAATCTAAACTCACAGGAGAACGACCATAAGGTGCCCGAGGCTGCAACAGACCCTTGGAGACAAGTCGGCTGGAGAACGATGTATTGAATCTCGACGCAATTTGAGTGTTCCATCGTCATTACAAGGCCCTGAACCTTACAATTAACTATCAGTTTCGCGTCGGATTCGAAAATCTACTCACAGGAGATGTTCATACGGTGCTCGAGACAGCAATATACCCCTTGGAGACAAATCGGCTGGAGGACGATGTATTGAATCTCGACGCAATTTGAGTCTTCTATCGTCATTAGGAGGCGCTGAACGTTACAATTCACTATCATTTTTGCGTCGGATTCGAAACTCTAGACTCACAGGAGAAAGATCATATTGTGCCCGAGACAGCAATATCAACTTGGAGACAAGTCGGCTCGAGGACGATGTATTGAATCTCGACGCAATTTGAGAGTCCCATCGTCATTAGGAGGCCCTAAACGTTACAATTAACTACCATTTTTGTGTCGGATTCGATAATCTAAACTCACAGGGGAACGACCATACGGTGCCCGAGGCAGCTATTGACCCTTGGAGACAAGTCGGTTGGAGGACGATGTATCTGATCGCCACGCAAAATGAGTGTTCCATCGTCATTAGGAGGCCCTGAATGTTACAATTAACTATCATTTATGCGTCGGATTCGAAAATCTACTCACAGGAGAAGTTCATACGGTGCTCGAGACAGCAATATCCCCTTGGAGACAAGTCCGCCGGAGGCCGATGTATTGAATCTCGACGCAATTTGAGAGTTCCATCGGCATTTGGAGGCCCTGAACGTTACAATTAACTATCATTTTTGCGTCGGATTCGAAAATCTTGACTTACAAGAGAACGACCATAAGGTGCCCGAGACAGCATTAGACCCTTGGAGACAAGTCGGCTGGAGGACGATGTATTGAATCTCGACGCAATTTGAGTCTTCTATCGTCATTAGGAGGCGCTGAACGTTACAGTTCACTATCATTTTTGCGTCGGATTCGAAAATCTACACTCACAGGAGAAGGATCATATTGTGCCCGAGACAGCAATTTCCCCTTGGAGACAAGTCGGCTGGAGGACGATGTATTGAATCTCGACGCAATTTGAGTGTCCCATCGTCATTAGGAGGCCCTAAACGTTACAATTAAGCTATCATTTTTGCGTCGGATTCGATAATCTAAACTCACAGGAGAACGACCATATGGTGCCCGAGGCAGCAATAGACCCTTGGAGACAAGTCGGCTGGAGGCCGATGTATTGAATCTCGACGCAATTTGAGTGTCCCATCGTCATTACAAGGCCCTAAACGTTACAATTAACTATCATTTTTGCGTCGGATTCGATAATCTAAACTCACAGGAGAACGACCACAAGGGGCCCGAGGCAGCAACAGACCCTTGGAGACAAGTCGGCGGGAGGGCGATGTATTGAGTCTCGACGCAATTTGAGTGTTCCATCGTCATTACAAGGCCCTGAACGTTACAATTAACTATCATTTTTGCGTCGGATTCGAAAATCTAGACTCACAGGAGAACGACCATAAGGTGCCCGAGGCAGCAATAGACCCTTGGAGACGAGTCGGCTGGAGGCCGATGTATTGAATCTCGACGCAATTTGAGTGTTCCATCGGCATTAGGAGGCCCTGAACGTTACAATTAACTATCATTTTTGCGTCGGATTCGATAATCTAAACTCACAGGAGAACGACCATAAGGTGCCCGAGGCAGCAATAGACCCGTGGAGACAAGTCGGCTGGAGGCCGATGTATTGAATCTCGACGCTATTTGAGTGTTCCATCGTCATTACAAGGCCCTGAACGTTACAATTAACTATCATTTTTGCGTCGGATTCGAAAATCTAGACACACAGGAGAACGACCATAAGGTGCCCGAGGCAGCAATAGACCCTTGGAGACAAGTCGGCTGGAGGACGATGTATTGGATCGCGACGCAATTTGAGTCTTCTATCGTCATTAGGAGGCGCTGAAAGTTACAATTCACTATCATTTTTGCGTCGGATTCGAAAATCTAGACTCACAGGAGAACGACCATAAGGTGCCCGAGGCAGCAATAGACCCTTGGAGACAAGTCGGCTGGAGGACGATGTATTGAATCTCGACGCAATTTGAGAGTTCCATCGTCATTAGGCGGCCCTGAACGTTACAATTAACTATCATTTTTGCGTCGGATTCGATAATCTAGACTTACAAGAGAACGACCATAAAGTGCCCGTGGCAGCGATAGACTCTTGGAGACAAGTCGGCTGGAGGATGATGTATTGGATCGCGACGCAATTTGAGTGTTCCATCGTCATTAGGAGGCCCTGAATGTTACAAATAACTATCAGTTTTTCGTCGGATTCGAAAATCTAGACTCACAGCAGACGAACCATTAGGTGCCCGAGGCAGCAATATCCCCTTGGAGACAAATCGGCTGGAGGCCGATGTATAGAATCTCGACGCAATTTGAGTGTTCCATCGTCTTTCAAGGCCCTGAACCTTACAATTAACTATCAGTTTCGCGTCGGATTCGAAAATCTACTCACAGGAGAAGTTCATACGGTGCTCGAGACAGCAATATACCCCTCGGAGACAAATCGGCTGGAGGACGATGACGATGTATTGAATCTCGACGCAATTTGAGTCTTCTATCGTCATTAGGAGGCGCTGAACGTTACAATTCTCTATCATTTTTGCGTCGGATTCGAAAATCTAGACTTACAGGAGAAGGATCGTATTGTGCCCGAGACAGCAATATCCCCTTGGAGACAAGTCGACTGGAGGACGATGTATTGAATCTCGACGCAATTTGAGTGTCCCATCGTCATTAGGAGGCCCTAAACGTTACAATTAACTATCATTTTTGCGTCGGATTCGAAAATCTAGACTTACAAGAGAACGACCATAAGGTGCCCGAGACAGCATTAGACCCTTGGAGACAAGTCGGCTGGAGGACGATGTATTGAATCTCGACGCAATTTGAGTGTCCCATCGTCATTACAAGGCCCTAAACATTACAATTAACTATCATTTTTGCGTCGGATTCGATAATCTAAACTCACAGGAGAACGACCACAAGGGGCCCGAGGCAGCAACAGACCCTTGGAGACAAGTCGGCGGGAGGCCGATGTATTGAATCTCGACGCAATTTGAGTGTTCCTTCGTCATTACAAGGCCCTGAACGTTACAATTAACTATCATTTTTGCGTCGGATTCGAAAATCTATTCTCACAGGAGAACGACCATAAGGTGCCCGAGGCAGCAATAGACCCTTGGAGACGAGTCGGCTGGAGGCCGATGTATTGAATCTCGACGAAATTTGAGTGTTCCATCGGCATTAGGAGGCCCTGAACGTTACAATTAACTATCATTTTGGGTC
The DNA here is from genome assembly GCF_021461395.2 of Schistocerca americana. NCBI lineage: Eukaryota > Metazoa > Arthropoda > Insecta > Orthoptera > Acrididae > Schistocerca > Schistocerca americana. Next base: position 69,252 of record NW_025726350.1, read on the forward strand.
GGATTCGATAATCTAAACTCACAGGAGAACGACCATAAGGTGCCCGAGGCAGCAATAGACACGTGGAGACAAGTCGGCTGGAGGCCGATGTATTGAATCTCGACGCAATTTGAGTGTTCCATCGTCATTACAAGGCCCTGAACGTTACAATTAACTATCATTTTTGCGTCGGATTCGAAAATCTAGAGTCACAGGAGAACGACCATAAGGTGCCCGAGGCAGCAATAGACCCTTGGAGACAAGTCGGCTGGAGGACGATGTATTGGATCGCGACGCAATTTGAGTCTTCTATTGTCATTAGGAGGCGCTGAACGTTACAATTCACTATCATTTTTGCGTCGGATTCGAAAATGTAGACTCACAGGAGAAGGACCATGTGGTGCCCGAGGCAGCGATATCCCCTTGGAGACAAGTCGGCTGGAGGCCGATGTATTGAATCTCGACGCAATTTGAGTGTTCCATCGTCATTAGAAGGCCCTGAACGTTACAATTAACTATCATTTTTGCGTCGGATTGAAAAATCTAGACTTACAAGAGAACGACCATAAAGTGCCCGAGGCAGCATTAGACTCTTGGAGACAAGTCGGCTGGAGGATGATGTATTGGATCGCGACGCAATTTGAGTGTTCCATCGTCGTTAGGAGGCCCTGAATGTTACAATTAACTATCAGTTTTTCGTCGGATTCGAAAATCTAGACTCACAGCAGACGAACCATTTGGTGCCCGAGGCAGCAATATCCCCTTGGAGACAAATCGGCTGGAGGACGATGTATTGAATCTCGACGCAATTTGAGTCTTCTATCGTCATTAGGAGGCGCTGAACGTTACAGTTCACTATCATTTTTGCGTCGGATTCGAAAATCTAGACTCACAGGAGAAGGATCATATTGTGCCCGAGACAGCAATTTCCCCTTGGAGACAAGTCGGCTGGAGGACGATGAATTGAATCTCGACGCAATTTGAGTGTTCCATCGGCATTAGGAGGCCCTAAACGTTACAATTAAGCTATCATTTTTGCGTCGGATTCGATAATCTAAACTCACAGGAGAACGACCATATGGTGCCCGAGGCAGCAATAGACCCTTGGAGACAAGTCGGCTGGAGGACGATGTATTGAATCTCGACGCAATTTGAGTGTTCCATCGGCATTACAAGGCCCTGAACGTTACAATTAACTATCATTTTTGCGTCGTATTCGAAAATCTAGACTTACAAGAGAACGACCATAAAGTGCCCGAGGCAGCATTAGACTCTTGGAGACAAGTCGGCTGGAGGATGATGTATTGGATCGCGACGCAATTTAAGTGTTCCATCGTCATTAGGAGGCCCTGAATGTTACAATTAACTATCAGTTTTTCGTCGGATTCGAAAATCTAGACTCACAGCAGACGAACCATTTGGTGCCCGAGGCAGCAATATCCCCTTGGAGACAAATCGGCTGGAGGACGATGTATTGAATCCCGACGCAATTTGAGTCTTCTATCGTCATTAGGAGGCGCTGAACTTTACAATTCACTATCATTTTTGCGTCGGATTCGAAAATCTACTCAGAGGAGAAGTTCATACGGTGCTCGAGACAGCAATATACCCCTTGGAGACAAATCGGCTGGAGGACGATGTATTGAATCTCGACGCAATTTGAGTCTTCTATCGTCATTAGGAGGCGCTGAACGTTACAATTCACTATCATTTTTGCGTCGGATTCGAAAATCTAGACTTACAGGAGAAGGATCATATTGTGCCCGAGACAGCAATATCCCCTTTGAGACAAGTCGACTGGAGGACGATGTATTGAATCTCGACGCAATTTGAGTGTCCCATCGTCATTAGGAGTCCCTAAACGTTACAATTAACTATCATTTTTGCGTCGGATTCGATAATCTAAACTCACAGGGGAACGACCATACGGTGACCGAGGCAGCTATTGACCCTTGGAGACAAGTCGGTTGGAGGTCGATGTATTGGATCGCGACGCAATTTGAGAGTTCCATCGGCATTAGGAGGCCATGAACGTTACAATTAACTTTCATTTTTGCGTCGGATTCGAAAATCTAGACTTACAAGAGAACGACCATAAGGTGCCCGAGACAGCATTAGACCCTTGGAGACAAGTCGGCTGGAGGACGATGTATTGAATCTCGACGCAATTTGAGTGTCCCATCGTCATTACAAGGCCCTAAACGTTACAATTAACTATCATTTTTGCGTCGGATTCCATAATCTAAACTCACAGGAGAACGACCACAAGGGGCCCGAGGCAGCAACAGAAACTTGGAGACAAGTGGGCAGGAGGCCGATGTATTGAATCTCGACGCAATTTGAGTGTTCCATCGTCATTACAAGGCCCTGAACGTTACAATTAACTATCATTTTTGCGTCGGATTCGAAAATCTAGACTCACAGGAGAACGACCATAAGGTGCCCGAGGCAGCAATAGACACTTGGAGACAAGTCGGCTGGAGGACGATGTATTGGATCGCGACGCAATTTGAGTCTTCTATCGTCATTAGGAGGCGCTGAACGTTACAATTCACTATCATTTTTGCGTCGGATTCGAAAAGCTAGACTCACTGGAGAAGGACCATGTGGTGCCCGTGGCAACGATATCCCCTTGGAGACAAGTCGGCTGGAGGCCGATGTATTGAATCTCGACGCAATTTGAGTGTTCCATCGTCATTAGGCGGCCCTGAACGTTACAATTAACTATCATTTTTGCGTCGGATTCGAAAATCTAGACTTACAAGAGAACGACCATAAAGTGCCCGAGGCAGCATTAGACTCTTGGAGACAAGTCGGCTGGAGGATGATGTATTGGATCGCGACGCAATTTGAGTGTTCCATCGTCATTAGGAGGCCCTAAATGTTACATTTAACTATCAGTTTTTCGTCGGATTCGAAAATCTAGACTCACAGCAGACGAACCATTTGGTGCCCGAGGCAGCAATATCTCCTTGGAGACAAATCGGCTGGAGGACGATGTATTGAATCTCGACGCAATTTGAGTCTTCTATCGTCATTAGGAGGCGCTGAACGTTACAATTCACTATCATTTTTGCGTCGGATTTGAAAATGTAGACTCACAGGAGAACGACCATAAGGTGCCCGAGGCAGCAATAGACCCTTGGAGACAAGTCGGCTGCAGGCCGATGTATTGAATCTCGACGCAATTTGAGTGTTTCATCGGCATTAGGAGGCCCTGAACGTTACAATTAACTATCATTTTTGCGTCGGATTCGATAATCTAAACTCACAGGAGAACGACCATAAGCTGCCCGAGGCAGCAACAGACCCTTGGAGACAAGTCGGCTGGAGGACGATGTATTGAATCTCGACGCAATTTGAGTGTTCCATCGTCATTACAAGGCCCTGAACGTTACAATTAACTATCCTTTTTGCGTCGGATTCGAAAATCTAGACTCACAGGAGAACGACCATAAGGTGCCCGAGGCAGCAATAGACCCTTGGAGACAAGTCGGCTGGAGGACGATGTATTGAGTGTTCCATCGGCATTAGGAGGCCCTGAACGTTACAATTAACTATCATTTTTGCGTCGGATTCGATAATCTAAACTCACAGGAGAACGACCATAAGGCGCCCGAGACAGCAATAGACCCTTGGAGACAAGTCGGCTGGAGGCCGATGTATTGAATCTCGACGCAATTTGAGTGTTCCATCGTCATTACAAGGCCCTGAACGTTACAATTAACTATCATTTTTGCGTCGGAATCGAAAATCTAGACTCACAGGAGAGCGACCATAAGGTGCCCGAGGCAGCAATAGACCCTTGGAGACAAGTCGGCTGGAGGCCGATGTATTGAATTCGACGCAATTTGAGTCTTCTATCGTCATTAGGAGGCGCTGAACGTTACAATTCACTATCATTTTTGCGACGGATTCGAAAATCTAGACTCACAGGAGAAGGACCATGTGGTGCCCGAGGCAGCGATATCCCCTTGCAGCCAAGTCGGCGGGAGGCCGATGTATTGAATCTCGACGCAATTTGAGTGTTCCATCGTCATTAGAAGGCCCTGAACGTTACAATTAACTATCATTTTTGCGTCGGATTCGAAAATCTAGACTCACAGGAGAACGACCATAAGGTGGTCGAGGCAGCAATAGACCTTTGGAGACAAGTCGGTTGGAGGACGATGTATTGAATCTCGACGCAATTTGAGAGTTCCATCGTCATTAGCCGGCCCTGAACGTTACAATTAACTATCATTTTTGCGTCGGATTTGAAAATCTAGACTTACAAGAGAACGACCATAAAGTGCCCGAGGCAGCATTAGACCCTTGGAGACAAGTCGGCTGGAGGATGATGTATTGGATCGCGACGCAATTTGAGTGTTCCATCGTCATTAGGAGGCCCTGAATGTTACAATTAACTATCAGTTTTTCGTCGGATTCGAGAATCTAGACTCACAGCAGACGAACCATTTGGTGCCCGAGGCAGCAATATCCCCTTGGAGACAAATCGGCTGGAGGACGATGTATTGAATCTCGACGCAATTTGAGTCTTCTATCGTCATTAGGAGGCGCTGAACGTTACAATTCACTATCATATTTGCGTCGGATTCGAAAATCTAGACTCACAGGAGAAGGATCATATTGTGCCCGAGACAGCAATATCCCCTTGGAGACAAGTCGGCTGGAGGACGATGTATTGAATCTCGACGCAATTTGAGTGTCCTATCGTCATTAGAAGGCCCTGAACGTTACAATGAACTATCATTTATGCGTCGGATTCGAAAATCTACTCACAGGAGAAGTTCATACGGTACTCGAGACAGCAATATCACCTTGGAGACAAGTCCGCTGGAGGCCGATGTATTGAATCTCGACGCAATTTGAGTGTTCCATCGGCATTAGGAGGCCATGAACGTTACAATTAACTATCATTTTTGCGTGGGATTCGATAATCTAAACTCACAGGAGAACGATCATATGGTGCCCGAGACAGCAATAGACCCTTGGAGACAAGTCGGCTGGAGGCCGATGTATTGAATCTCGACGCAATTTGAGTGTTCCATCGTCATTACAAGGCCCTGAACGTTACAATTAACTATCATTTTTGCGTCGGATTCGAAAATCTAGACTCACAGGAGAGCTACCATAAGGTGTCCGAGGCAGCAATAGACCCTTGGAGACAAGTCGGCTGGAGGCCGATGTGTTGAATCTCGACGCAATTTGAGTGTTCCATCGGCATTAGGAGGCCCTGAACGTTACAATTAACTATCATTTTTGCGTCGGATTCGATAATCTAAACTCACAGGAGAACGACCATAAGGTGCCCGAGGCAGCAACAGACCCTTGGAGACAAGTCGGCTGGAGGACGATGTATTGGATCGCGACGCAATTTGAGTCTTCTATCGTCATTAGGAGGCGCTGAACGTTACAATTCACTATCATTTTTGCGTCGGATTCGAAAGTCTAGACTCACAGGAGAAGGACCATGTGGTGCCCGAGGCAGCGATATCCCCTTGGAGACAAGTCGGCTGGAGGCCGATGTATTGAATCTCGACGTAATTTGAGTGTTCCATCGTCATTAGAAGGCCCTGAACGTTACAATTCACATCATTTTAGCGTCGGATTCGAAAATCTACTCACAGGAGAAGTTCATACGGTGCTCGAGACAGCAATATACCCCTTGGAGACAAATCGGCTGGAGGACGATGTATTGAATCTCGACGCAATTTGAGTCTTCTATCGTCATTAGGAGGCGCTGAACGTTACAATTCACTATCATTTTTGCGTCGGATTCGAAACTCTAGACTCACAGGAGAAAGATCATATTGTGCCCGAGACAGCAATATCCCCTTGGAGACAGGTCTGCTCGAGGACGATGTATTGAATCTCGACGCAATTTGAGTGTCCCATCGTCATTAGGAGGCCCTAAACGTTACAATTAACTATCATTTTTGCGTCGGATTCGATTGTCTAAACTCACAGGAGAACGACCATAAGGTGCCCGAGGCAGCAATAGACCCGTGGAGACAAGTCGGCTGGAGGCCGATGTATTCAATCTCGACGCAATTTGAGTGTTCCATCGTCATTACAAGGCCCTGAACGTTACAATTAACTATCATTTTTGCGTCGGATTCGAAAATCTAGACTCACAGGAGAACGACCATAAGGTGCCCGAGGCAGCAATAGACCCTTGGAGACAAGTCGGCTGGAGGACGATGTATTGGATCGCGACACAATTTGAGTCTTCTATCGTCATTAGGAGGCGCTGAACGTTACAATTCACTATCATTTTTGCGTCGGATTCGAAAATCTAGACTCACTGGAGAAGGACCATGTGGTGCCCGTGGCAACGATATCCCCGTGGAGACAAGTCGGCTGGAGGCCGATGTATTCAATCTCGACGCAATTTGAGTGTTCCATCGTCATTACAAGGCCCTGAACGTTACAATTAACTATCATTTTTGCGTCGGATTCGAAAATCTAGACTCACAGGAGAACGACCATAAGGTGCCCGAGGCAGCAATAGACACTTGGAGACAAGTCGGCTGGAGGACGATGTATTGGATCGCGACGCAATTTGAGTCTTCTATCGTCATTAGGAGGCGCTGAACGTTACAATTCACTATCATTTTTGCGTCGGATTCGAAAATCTAGACTCACTGGAGGAAGGACCATGTGGTGCCCGTGGCAACGATATCCCCTTGGAGACAAGTCGGCTGGAGGCCGATGTATTGAATCTCGACGCAATTTGAGTGTTCCATCGTCATTAGAAAACCCTGAACGTTACAATTAACTATCATTTTTGAGTCGGATTCGAAAATCTAGACTCACAGGAGAACGACCATAATGTGCCCGAGGCAGCAATAGACCCTTGGAGACAAGTCGGCTGGAGGACGATGTATTGAATCTCGACGCAATTTGAGAGTTCCATCGTCATTAGGCGGGCCCTGAACGTTACAATTAACTATCATTTTTGCGTCGGATTCGAAAATCTAGACTTACAAGAGAACGACCATAAAGTGCCCGAGGCAGCATTAGACTCTTGGAGACAAGTCGGCTGGAGGATGATGTATTGGGATCGCGACGCAATTTGAGTGTTCCATCGTCATTAGGAGGCCCTAAATGTTACATTTAACTATCAGTTTTTCGTCGGATTCGAAAATCTAGACTCACAGCAGACGAACCATTTGGTGCCCGAGGCAGCAATATCTCCTTGGAGACAAATCGGCTGGAGGACGATGTATTGAATCTCGACGCAATTTGAGTCTTCTATCGTCATAGGAGGCGCTGAACGTTACAATTCACTATCATTTTTGCGTCGGATTTGAAAATGTAGACTCACAGGAGAACGACCATAAGGTGCCCGAGGCAGCAATAGACCCTTGGAGACAAGTCGGCTGCAGGCCGATGTATTGAATCTCGACGCAATTTGAGTGTTCCATCGGCATTAGGAGGCCCTGAACGTTACAATTAACTATCATTTTTGCGTCGGATTCGATAATCTAAACTCACAGGAGAACGACCATAAGCTGCCCGAGGCAGCAACAGACCCTTGGAGACAAGTCGGCTGGAGGACGATGTATTGAATCTCGACGCAATTTGAGTGTTCCATCGTCATTACAAGGCCCTGAACGTTACAATTAACTATCCTTTTTGCGTCGGATTCGAAAACTAGACTCACAGGAGAACGACCATAAGGTGCCCGAGGCAGCAATAGACCCTTGGAGACAAGTCGGCTGGAGGACGATGTATTGAGTGTTCCATCGGCATTAGGAGGCCCTGAACGTTACAATTAACTATCATTTTTGCGTCGGATTCGATAATCTAAACTCACAGGAGAACGACCATAAGGTGCCCGAGACAGCAATAGACCCTTGGAGACAAGTCGGCTGGAGGCCGATGTATTGAATCTCGACGCAATTTGAGTGTTCCATCGTCATTACAAGGCCCTGAACGTTACAATTAACTATCATTTTTGCGTCGGATTCGAAAATCTAGACTCACAGGAGAGCGACCATAAGGTGCCCGAGGCAGCAATAGACCCTTGGAGACAAGTCGGCTGGAGGCCGATGTATTGAATTCGACGCAATTTGAGTCTTCTATCGTCATTAGGAGGCGCTGAACGTTACAATTCACTATCATTTTTGCGACGGATTCGAAAATCTAGACTCACAGGAGAAGGACCATGTGGTGCCCGAGGCAGCGATATCCCCTTGCAGCCAAGTCGGCGGGAGGCCGATGTATTGAATCTCGACGCAATTTGAGTGTTCCATCGTCATTAGAAGGCCCTGAACGTTACAATTAACTATCATTTTTGCGTCGGATTCGAAAATCTAGACTCACAGGAGAACGACCATAAGGTGGTCGAGGCAGCAATAGACCCTTGGAGACAAGTCGGTTGGAGGACGATGTATTGAATCTCGACGCAATTTGAGAGTTCCATCGTCATTAGGCGGCCCTGAACGTTACAATTAACTATCATTTTTGCGTCGGATTTGAAAATCTAGACTTACAAGAGAACGACCATAAAGTGCCCGAGGCAGCATTAGACCCTTGGAGACAAGTCGGCTGGAGGATGATGTATTGGATCGCGACGCAATTTGAGTGTTCCATCGTCATTAGGAGGCCCTGAATGTTACAATTAACTATCAGTTTTTCGTCGGCTTCGAGAATCTAGACTCACAGCAGACGAACCATTTGGTGCCCGAGGCAGCAATATCCCCTTGGAGACAAATCGGCTGGAGGACGATGTATTGAATCTCGACGCAATTTGAGTCTTCTATCGTCATTAGGAGGCGCTGAACGTTACAATTCACTATCATTTTTGCGTCGGATTCGAAAATCTAGACTCACAGCAGAAGGATCATATTGTGCCCGAGACAGCAATATCCCCTTGGAGACAAGTCGGCTGGAGGACGATGTATTGAATCTCGACGCAATTTGAGTGTCCTATCGTCATTAGAAGGCCCTGAACGTTACAATGAACTATCATTTATGCGTCGGATTCGAAAATCTACTCACAGGAGAAGTTCATACGGTACTCGAGACAGCAATATCCCCTTGGAGACAAGTCCGCTGGAGGCCGATGTATTGAATCTCGACGCAATTTGAGTGTTCCATCGTCATTACAAGGCCCTGAACGTTACAATTAACTATCATTTTTGCGTCGGATTCGAAAATCTAGACTCACAGGAGAGCGACCATAAGGTGTCCGAGGCAGCAATAGACCCTTGGAGACAAGTCGGCTGGAGGCCGATGTGTTGAATCTCGACGCAATTTGAGTGTTCCATCGGCATTAGGGAGCCCTGAACTTACAATTAACTATCATTTTTGCGTCGGATTCGATAATCTAAACTCACAGGAGAACGACCATAAGGTGCCCGAGGCAGCAACAGACCCTTGGAGACAAGTCGGCTGGAGGACGATGTATTGGATCGCGACGCAATTTGAGTCTTCTATCGTCATTAGGAGGCGCTGAACGTTACAATTCACTATCATTTTTGCGTCGGATTCGAAAATCTAAACTCACAGGAGAAGGACCATGTGGTGCCCGAGGCAGCGATATCCCCTTGGAGACAAGTCGGCTGGAGGCCGATGTATTGAATCTCGACGCAATTTGAGTGTTCCATCGTCATTAGAAGGCCCTGAACGTACAATTCACTATCATTTTAGCGTCGGATTCGAAAATCTACTCACAGGAGAAGTTCATACGGTGCTCGAGACAGCAATATACCCCTTGGAGACAAATCGGCTGGAGGACGATGTATTGAATCTCGACGCAATTTGAGTCTTCTATCGTCATTAGGAGGCGCTGAACGTTACAATTCACTATCATTTTTGCGTCGGATTCGAAACTCTAGACTCACAGGAGAAAGATCATATTGTGCCCGAGACAGCAATATCCCCTTGGAGACAAGTCGGCTCGAGGACGATGTATTGAATCTCGACGCAATTTGAGTGTCCCATCGTCATTAGGAGGCCCTAAACGTTACAATTAACTATCATTTTTGGCGTCGGATTCGATTGTCTAAACTCACAGGAGAACGACCATAAGGTTGCCCGAGGCAGCAATAGACCCGTGGAGACAAGTCGGCTGGAGGCCGATGTATATCAATCTCGACGCAATTTGAGTGTTCCATCGTCATTACAAGGCCCTGAACGTACAATTAACTATCATTTTTGCGTCGGATTCGAAAATCTAGACTCACAGGAGAACGACCATAAGGTGCCCGAGGCAGCAATAGACCCTTGGAGACAGTCGGCTGGAGGACGATGTATTGAATCTCGACGCAATTTGAGAGTTCCATCGTCATTAGGCGGCCCTAAACGTTACAATTAACTATCATTTTTGCGTCGGATTCGAAAATCTAGACTTACAAGAGAACGACCATAAAGTGCCCGAGGCAGCATTAGACTCTTGGAGACAAGTCGGCTGGAGGATGATGTATTGGATCGCGACGCAATTTGAGTGTTCTATCGTCATTAGGAGGCCCTAAATGTTACATTTAACTATCAGTTTTTCGTCGGATTCGAAAATCTAGACTCACAGCAGACGAACCATTTGGTGCCCGAGGCAGCAATATCTCCTTGGAGACAAATCGGCTGGAGGACGATGTATTGAATCTCGACGCAATTTGAGTCTTCTATCGTCATTAGGAGGCGCTGAACGTTACAATTCACTATCATTTTTGCGTCGGATTTGAAAATGTAGACTCACAGGAAAACGACCATAAGGTGCCCGAGGCAGCAATAGACCCTTGGAGACAAGTCGGCTGCAGGCCGATGTATTGAATCTCGACGCAATTTGAGTGTTCCATCGGCATTAGGAGGCCCTGAACGTTACAATTAACTATCATTTTTGCGTCGGATTCGATAATCTAAACTCACAGGAGAACGACCATAAGCTGCCCGAGGCAGCAACAGACCCTTGGAGACAAGTCGGCTGGAGGACGATGTATTGAATCTCGACGCAATTTGAGTGTTCCATCGTCATTACAAGGCCCTGAACGTTACAATTAACTATCCTTTTTGCGTCGGATTCGAAAATCTAGACTCACAGGAGAACGACCATAAGGTGCCCGAGGCAGCAATAGACCCTTGGACACAAGTCGGCTGGAGGACGATGTATTGAGTGTTCCATCGGCATTAGGAGGCCCTGAACGTTACAATTAACTATCATTTTTGCGTCGGATTCGAAAATCTAGACTCACAGGAGAGCGACCATAAGGTGCCCGAGGCAGCAATAGACCCTTGGAGACAAGTCGGCTGGAGGCCGATGTATTGAATTCGACGCAATTTGAGTCTTCTATCGTCATTAGGAGGCGCTGAACGTTACAATTCACTATCATTTTTGCGACGGATTCGAAAATCTAGACTCACAGGAGAAGGACCATGTGGTGCCCGAGGCAGCGATATCCCCTTGCAGCCAAGTCGGCGGGAGGCCGATGTATTGAATCTCGACGCAATTTGAGTGTTCCATCGTCATTAGAAGGCCCTGAACGTTACAATTAACTATCATTTTTGCGTCGGATTCGAAAATCTAGACTCACAGGAGAACGACCATAAGGTGGTCGAGGCAGCAATAGACCCTTGGAGACAAGTCGGTTGGAGGACGATGTATTGAATCTCGACGCAATTTGAGAGTTCCATCGTCATTAGGCGGCCCTGAACGTTACAATTAACTATCCTTTTTGCGTCGGATTTGAAAATCTAGACTTACAAGAGAACGACCATAAAGTGCCCGAGGCAGCATTAGACCCTTGGAGACAAGTCGGCTGGAGGATGATGTATTGGATCGCGACGCAATTTGAGTGTTCCATCGTCATTAGGAGGCCCTGAATGTTACAATTAACTATCAGTTTTTCGTCGGATTCGAGAATCTAGACTCACAGCAGACGAACCATTTGGTGCCCGAGCAGCAATATCCCCTTGGAGACAAATCGGCTGGAGGACGATGTATTGAATCTCGACGCAGTTTGAGTCTTCTATCGTCATTAGGAGGCGCTCAACGTTACAATTCACTATCATTTTTGCGTCGGATTCGAAAATCTAGACTCACAGGAGAAGGATCATATTGTGCCCGAGACAGCAATATCCCCTTGGAGACAAGTCGGCCTGAGGACGATGTATTGAATCTCGACGCAATATGAGTGTCCCATCGTCATTAGGAGGCCCTAAACGTTACAATTAACTATCATTTTTGCGTCGGATTCGATAATCTAAATTCACAGGGGAACGACCATACGGTGCCCGAGGCAGCTATTGACCCTTGGAGACAAGTCGGTTGGAGGACGCTGTATTGGATCGCCACGCAAAATGAGTGTTCCATCGTCATTAGGAGGCCCTGAATGTTACAATTAACTATCAGTTTTTCGTCGGATTCGAAAATCTAAACCCACAGGAGAACGACCAGAAGGTGCCCGAGGCAGCAATAGGACGTTGGAGACAAGTCGGCTGGAGGCCGATGTATTGAATCTCGACGCAATTTGAGTGTCCTATCGTCATTAGAAGGCCACTGAACGTTACAATGAACTATCATTTATGCGTCGGATTCGAAAAATCTACTCACAGGAGAAGTTCATACGGTACTCGAAACAGCAATATCCCCTTGGAGACAAGTCCGCTGGAGGCCGATGTATGAATCTCGACTCAATTTGATAGTTCCGTCGGGCATTAGGAGGCCCTGAACGTTACAATTAACTATCATTTTTGCGTCGGATTCGAAATCTAGACTTACAAGAAAACGACCATAAGGTGCCCGAGGCAGCATTAGACCCTTGGAGACAAGTCGGCTGGAGGCCGATGTATTGAATCTCGACGCAATTTGAGTGTTCCATCGGCATTAGGAGGGCCATGAACGTTACAATTAACTATCATTTTTGCGTGGGATTCGATAATCTAAACTCACAGGAGAACGATCATATGGTGCCCGAGACAGCAATAGACCCTTGGAGACAAGTCGGCTGGAGGCCGATGTATTGAATCTCGACGCAATTTGGAGTGTTCCATCGTCATTACAAGGCCCTGAACGTTACAATTAAGTATCATTTTTGCGTCGGATTCGAAATCTAGACTCACGGGAGAGGCGACCATAAGGTGTCCGAGGCAGCAATAGACCCCTTGGAGACAAGTCGGCTGGAGGCCGATGTGTTGAATCTCGACGCAATTTGAGTGTTCCATCGGCATTAGGAGGCCCTGAACGTTACAATTAACTAACATTTTTGCGTCGGATTCGATAATCTAAACTCACAGGAGAACGACCATTAGGTGCCCGAGGCAGCAACAGACCCTTGGAGACAAGTCGGC
>NW_025726351.1:0-82367 GCF_021461395.2 Schistocerca americana
GACGCAATTTGAGTCTTCTATCGTCATTAGGAGGCTCTGAATGTTACAATTAACTATCAGTTTTCGTCGGATTCGAAAATCTAGACCCACAGGAGAAAGATCATATTGTGACCGAGACAGCAATATCCCCTTGGAGACAAGTCGGCTGGAGGACGATGTATTGAATCTCGACGCAATTTGAGTATTCTATAGTCATTAGGAGGCGCTGAACGTTCCAATTCACTATCATTTTTGCGTCGGATTCGAAAATCTAGACTCACAGGAGAAAGATCATATTGTGCCCGAGACAGCAATATCCCCTTGGAGAAAAGTCGGCTGGAGGACGATGTATTGAATCTCGACGCAATTTGAGTGTTCCATCGTCATTACAAGGCCCTGAACGTTACAATTAACTATAATTTTGCGTCGGATTCGAAAATCTAGACTCACAGGGGAACAACCATACGGTGCCCGAGGCAGCTATTGACCCTTGGAGACAAGTCGGTTGGAGGACGATGTATTGGATCGCGACGCAAAATGAGTGTTCCATCGTCATTAGGAGGCCCTGAGTGTTACAATTAACTATCAGTTTTTCGTCGGATTCGAAAATCTAAACTCACAGGAGAACGACCATAAGGTGCCCGAGGCAGCAATAGACCGTTGGAGTCAAGTCGGCTGGAGGCCGATGTATTGAATCTCGACGCAATTTGAGTGTTCCATCGTCATTACAAGGCCCTGAACCTTACAATTAACTATCAGTTTCGCGTCGGATTCGAAAATCTACTCACAGGAGAAGTTCATACTGTGCTCGAGACAAATCGGCTGGAGGACGATGTATTGAATGCCGACGCAATTTGAGTCTTCTATCGTCATTAGGAGGCGGTGAAAGTTACAATTCACTATCATTTTTGCGTCGGATTCGAAAATCTAGACTCACAGGAGAAAGATCATATTGTGCCCGAGACAGCAATATCCCCTTGGAGACAAGTCGGCTGGAGGACGATGTATTGAATCTCGAGGCAATTTGCGTGTTCCATCGTCATTAGAAGGCCCTGAACGTTACAATTAACTATCATTTTTGCGTCGGATTCGAAAATCTAGACTCACAGAGAACGACCATAAGGTGCCCGAGGCAGCAATAGACCCTTGGAGACAAGTCGGCTGGAGGCCGATGTATTGAATCTCGACGCAATTTGAGTGTTCCATCGGCATTAGGAGGCCCTGAACGTTAAAATTAACTATCATGTTTGCGTCGGATTCGATAATTTAAACTCACAGGAGAACGACCATACGGTGCCCGAGGCAGCAACAGACCCTTGGAGACAAGTCGGCTGGAGGACGATATATTGAATCTCGACGCATTTTGAGTGTTCCATCGTCATGACAAGGCCCTGAACGTTACAATTAACTATCATTTTTGCGTCGGATTCGAAAATCTAGACTCACAGGAGAACGACCATAAGGTGCCCGAGGCAGCAATAGACCCTTGGAGACAAGTCGGCTGGAGGACGATGTATTGGATCGCGACGCAATTTGAGTCTTCTATCGTCATTAGGAGGCGCTGAACGTTTCAATTCACTATCATTTTTGCGTCGGATTCGAAAATCTAGACTCACAGGAGAAAGACCAAGTGGTGCCCGAGGCAGCGATATCCCCTTGGAGACAAGTCGGCTGGTGGCCGATGTATTGAATCTCGACGCAATTTGAGTGTTCCATCGTCATTACAAAGCCCTGAACCTTCAATTAACTATCACTTTCGCGTCGGATTCGAAAATCTACTCACAGGAGAAGTTCATACGGTGCTCGAGACAGCAATATACCCCTTGGAGACAAATCGGCTGGAGGACGATGTATTGAATCTCGACGCAATTTGAGTCTTCTATCGTCATTAGGAGGCTCTGAATGTTACAATTAACTATCAGTTTTTCGTCGGATTCGAAAATCTAGACCCACAGGAGAAAGATCATATTGTGACCGAGACAGCAATATCCCCTTGGAGACAAGTCGGCTGGAGGACGATGTATTGTATCTCGACGCAATTTGAGTGTTCCATCGTTATTAGAAGGCCCTGAACGTTACAATTAACTATGATTTTTGCGTCGGATTCGATTTGGTGCCCGAGGCAGCAATATCCCCTTGGAGACAAATCGGCTGGAGGACGATGTATTGAATGCCGACGCATTTTGAGTCTTCTATCGTCATTAGGAGGCGGTGAACGTTACAATTCACTATCATTTTTGCGTCGGATTCGAAAATCTAGACTCACAGGAGAAGGATCATATTGTGCCCGAGACAGCAATATCCCCTTGGAGACAAGTCGGCTGGAGGACGATGTATTGAATCTCGACGCAATTTGAGTGTTCCATCGTTATTAGAAGGCCCTGAACGTTACAATTAACTATGATTTTTGCGTCGGATTCGAAAATCTAGACTCACAGGAGAACGACAATAAGGTGCCCGAGGCAGCAATAGACCCTTGGAGACAAGTCGGCTGGAGGCCGATGTATTGGATCTCGACGCAATTTGAGAGTTCCATCGTCATTAGGCGGCCCTGAACGTTACAATTAACTATCATTTTTCCGTCGGATTCGAAAATCTAGACTCACAGGAGAACGACCATAAGGTGCCCGAGGCAGTAATAGACCCATGGTGACAAGTCGGCTGGAGGCCGATGTATTGAATCTCGACGCAATTTGAGTGTTCCATCGTCATTAGAAGGCCCTGAACGTTACAATTAACTATCATTTTTGCGTCGGATACGAAAATCTAGACTCACAGGAGAACGACCATAAGGTGCCCGAGGCAGCAATAGACCCTTGGAGACAAGTCGGCTGGAGGACGATGTATTGGATCGCGACGCAATTTGAGTGTTCCATCGTCATTAGGAGGCCGTGAATGTTACAATTAACTATCAGTTTTTCGTCGGATTCGAAAATCTAGACCCACAGCAGACGAACCATTTGGTGACCGAGGCAGTAATATCCCCTTGGAGACAAATCGGCTGGAGGACGATGTATTGAATGCCGACGCATTTTGAGTCCTCTATCGTCATTAGGAGGCGCTGAACGTTACAATTAACTATCATTTTTTCGTCGGATTCGAAAATCTAGACTCACAGGAGAAGAATCATATTTTGCCCGAGACAGCAATATCCCCTTGGAGAAAAGGCGGCTGGAGGACGATGTATTGAATCTCGACGCAATTTGAGTGTTCCATCGTCATTAGAAGGCTCTGAACGTTACAATTAACTATCATTTTTGCGTCGGATTCGAAAATCTAGACTCACGGGAGAACGACCATAAGGTGCCCGAGGCAGCAATATCCCCTTGGAGACAAGTCGGCTGGAGGCCGATGTATTGAATCTCGACGCAATTTGAGTGTTCCATCATCATTAGAGGGCCCTGAACGTTACAATTAACTATGATTTTTGCGTCGGATTCGAAAATCTAGACTCACAGGGGAACGACCATACGGTGCCCGAGGCAGCTATTGACCCTTGGAGACAAGTCGGTTGGAGGACGATGTATTGGATCGCGACGCAAAATGAGTGTTCCATCGTCATTAGGAGGCCCTGAATGTTACAATTAACTATCAGTTTTTCGTCGGATTCGAAAATCTAAACTCACAGGAGAACAACCATAAGGTGCCCGAGGCAGCAATAGACCGTTGGAGACAAGTCCGACGGAGGCCGATGTATTGAATCTCGACGCAATTTGAGTGTTCCATCGTCATTACAAGGCCCTGAACCTTACAATTAACTATCAGTTTCGCGTCGGATTCGAAAATCAACTCACAGGAGAAGTTCATACGGTGCTCGAGACAGCAATACACCCCTTGGAGACAAATCGGCTGGAGGACGATGTATTGAATCTCGACGCAATTTGAGAGTTCCATCGTCATTAGGCGGCCCTGAACGTTACAATTAACTATCATTTTGGCGTCGGATTCGTAAATCTAGACTTACAAGAGAACGACCATAAAGTGCCCGAGGCAGCATTAGACCCTTGGAGACAAGTCGGCTGGAGGACGATGTATTGGATCGCGACGCAATTTGAGTGTTCCATCGTCATTAGGAGGCCCTGAATGTTACAATAAACTATCAGTTTTTCGTCGGATTCGAAAATCTAGACCCACAGCAGACGAACCATTTGGTGCCCGAGGCAGCAATATCCCCTTGGAGACAAATCGGCTGGAGGACGATGTATTGAATGCCGACGCATTTTGAGTCCTCTATCGTCATTAGGAGGCGCTGAACGTTACAATTAACTATCATTTTTGCGTCGGATTCGAAAATCTAGACTCACAGGAGAAGGATCATATTGTGCCCGAGACAGCAATATCCCCTTGGAGACAAGTTGGCTGGAGGACGATGTATTGAATCTCGACGCAATTTGAGTGTTCCATCGTCATTAGAAGGCCCTGAACGTTACAATTAACTATCATTTTTGCGTCGGATTCGAAAATCTAGACTCACAGGAGAACGACCATAAGGTGCCCGAGGCAGCAATATCCCCTTGGAGACAAGTCGGCTGAAGGCCGATGTATTGAATCTCGACGCAATTTGAGTGTTCCATCATCATTAGAGGGCCCTGAACGTTACAATTAACTATGATTTTTGCGTCGGATTCGAAAATCTAGACTCACAGGGGAACGACCATACGGTGCCCGAGGCAGCTATTGACCCTTGGAGACAAGTCGGTTGGAGGACGATGTATTGAATCTCGACGCAATTTGAGTGTTCCATCGTCATTACAAGGCCCTGAACCTTACAATTAACTATCAGTTTCGCGTCGGATTCGAAAATCTACTCACAGGAGAAGTTCATACGGTGCTCGAGACAGCAATACACCCCTTGGAGACAAATCGGCTGGAGGACGATGTATTGAATGCCGACGCAATTTGAGTCTTCTGTCGTCATTAGGAGGCGCTGAACGTTACAATTCACTATCATTTTTGCGTCGGATTCGAAAATCTAGACTCACAGGAGAAGGATCATATTGTGACCGAGACAGCAATATCCCCTTGGAGACAAGTCAGCTGGAGGACGATGTATTGAATCTCGACGCAATTTGAGTGTTCCATCGTCATTAGAAGGCCCTGAACGTTACAATTAACTATGATTTTTGCGTCGGATTCGAAAATCTAGACTCACAGGAGAACGACCATAAGGTGCCCGAGGCAGCAATAGACCCTTGGAGACAAGTCGGCTGGAGGCCGGTGTATTGGATCTCGACGCAATTTGAGAGTTCCATCGTCATTAGGCGGCCCTGAACGTTACAATTAACTATCATTTTTCAGTCGGATTCGAAAATCTAGACTCACAGGAGAACGACCATAAGGTGCCCGAGGCAGCAATAGACCCTTGGAGACAAGTCGGCTGGAGGACGATGTATTGAATCTCGACGCAATTTGAGAGTTCCATCGTCATTAGGAGGATTTGAACGTTACAATTAACTATCATTTTGGCGTCGGATTCGTAAATCTAGACTTACAAGAGAACGACCATAAAGTGCCCGAGGCAGCATTAGACCCTTGGAGACAAGTCGGCTGTAGGACGATGTATTGGATCGCGACGCAATTTGAGTGTTCCATCGTCATTAGGAGGCCCTGAATGTTACAATTAACTATCAGTTTTTCGTCGGATTCGAAAATCTAGACCCACAGCAGACGAACCATTTGGTGCCCGAGGCAGCAATATCCCCTTGGAGACAAATCGGCTGGAGGACGATGTATTGAATGCCGACGCATTTTGAGTCTTCTATCGTCATAAGGAGGCGCTGAACGTTACAATTCACTATCATTTTTGCGTCGGATTCGAAAATCTAGACTCACAGGAGAACGACCATTTGGTGCCCGAGGCAGCAATAGACCCTTGGAGACAAGTCGGCTGGAGGCCGATGTATTGAATCTCGACGCAATTTGAGTGTTCCATCGGCATTAGGAGGCCCTGAACGTTAAAATTAACTATCATTTTTCCGTCGGATTCGATAATCTAAACTCACAGGAGAACGACCATACGGTGCCCGAGGCAGCAACAGACCCTTGGAGACAAGTCGGCTGGAGGACGATGTATTGAATCTCGACGCAATTTGAGTGTTCCATCGTCATTACAAGGCCCTGAACGTTACAATTAACTATCATTTTTGCGTCGGATTCGAAAATCTAGACTCACAGGAGAACGACCATAAGGTGCCCGAGGCAGCAATAGACCCTTGGAGACAAGTCGGCTGGAGGACGATGTATAGGATCGCGACGCAATTTGAGTCTTCTGTCGTCATTAGGAGGCGCTGAACGTTACAATTCACTATTATTTTTGCGTCGGATTCGAAAATCTAGACTCACAGGAGAAGGACCATGTGGTGCCCGAGGCAGCGATATCCCCTTGGAGACAAGTCGGCTGGAGGCCGATGTATTGAATCTCGACGCAATTTGAGTGTTCCATCGTCATTACAAAGCCCTGAACCTTACAATTAACTGTCAGTTTCGCGTCGGATTCGAAAATCTACTCACAGGAGAAGTTCATACGGTGCTCGAGACAGCAATATACCCCTTGGAGACAAATCGGCTGGAGGACGATGTATTGAATCTCGACGCAATTTGAGTGTTCCATCGTAATTAGAAGGCCCTGAACGTTACAATTAACTATGATTTTTGCGTCGGATTCGAAAATCTGGACTCACAGGAGAACGACCATAAGGTGCCCGAGGCAGCAAAAGACCCTTGGAGACAAGTCGGCTGGAGGCCGATGTATTGGATCTCGACGCAATTTGAGTGTTCCATCGTCATTAGAAGGCCCTGAACGTTACAATTAACTATCATTTTTGCGTCGGATTCGAAAATCTAGACTCACAGGAGAAGGACCATGTGGTGCCCGAGGCAGCAATATCCCCTTGGAGACAAATCGGCTGGAGGACGATGTATTGAATGCCGACGCATTTTGAGTCTTCTATCGTCATTAGGAGGCGCTGAACGTTACAATTCACTATCATTTTTGCGTCGGATTCGAAAATCTAGACTCACAGGAGAAGGATCATATTGTGCCCGAGAAAGCAATATCCCCTTGGAGACAAGTCGCCTGGAGGACGATGTATTGAATCTCGACGCAATTTGAGTGTTCCATCGTGATTAGAAGGCCCTGAACGTTACAATTAACTATCATTTTTGCGTCGGATTCGAAAATCTAGACTCACAGGAGAACGACCATAAGGTGCCCGAGGCAGCAATAGACCCTTGGAGACAAGTCAGCTGGAGGCCGATGTATTAAATCTCGACGCAATTTGAGTGTTCCATCGTCATTACAAGGCCCTGAACGTTACAATTAACTATATTAATTTTCGTCGGATTCGAAAATCTAGACTCACAGGAGAACGACCATAAGGTGCCCGAGGCAGCAATAGACCCTTGGAGACAAGTCGGCTGGAGGACGATGTATTGGATCGCGACGCAATTTGAGACTTCTGTCGTCATTAGGAGGCGCTGAACGTTACAATTCACTATCATTTTTGCGTCTGATTCGAAAATCTAGACTCACAGGAGAAGGACCATGTGGTGCCCGAGGCAGCGATATCCCCTTGGAGACAAGTCGGCTGGAGGCCGATGTATTGAATCTCGACGCAATTTGAGTGTTCCATCGTCATTACAAAGCCCTGAACCTTTCAATTAACGATCAGTTTCGCGTCGGATTCGAAAATATAGACTCACAGGAGAAGTTCATACGGTGCCCGAGGCAGCAATAGACCCTTGGTGACAAGTCGGCTGGAGGCCGATGTATTGAATCTCGACGCAATTTGAGTGTTCCATCGTCATTAGAAGGCCCTGAACGTTACAATTAACTATGATTTTTGCTTCGGATTCGAAAATCTGGACTCACAGGGGAACGACCATATGGTGCCCGAGGCAGCAATAGACCCTTGGAGACAAGTCGGCTGGAGGCCGATGTATTGGATCTCGACGCAATTTGAGTGTTCCATCGTCATTAGGAGGCCCTGAACGTTACAATTAACTATCAGTTTCGCGTCGGATTCGTAAATCTAGACTCACAGGAGACGGACCACATGGTGCCCGAGGCAGCAATATCCCCTTGGAGACAAGTCGGCTGGAGGCCGATGTATTGAATCTCGACGCAATTTGAGTGTTCCATCGTCATTAGAAGGCCCTGAACGTTACAATTCACTATCATTTTTGCGTCGGATTCGAAAATCTAGACTCACAGGAGAAGGATCATATTGTGCCCGAGACAGCAATATCCCCTTGGAGAGAAGTCGGCTGGAGGACGATGTATTGAATCTCGACGCAATTTGAGTGTCCCATCGTCATTAGGAGGCCCTGAACGTTACAATTAACTATCATTTTTGCGTAGGATTCGATAATCTAACCTCACAGGGGAACGACCATACGGTGCCCGAGGCAGCTATTGACCCTAGGAGACAAGTCGGTTGGAGGACGATGTATTGAATCTCGACGCAATTTGAGTGTCCCATCGTCATTAGGAGGCCCTAAACGTTACAATTAACTATCATTTTGGCGTCGGATTCGTAAATCTAGACTTACAAGAGAACGACCATAAAGTGCCCGAGGCAGCATTAGACCCTTGGAGACAAGTCGGCTGGAGGACGATGTATTGGATCGCGACGCAATTTGATTGTTCCATCGTCATTAGGAGGCCCTGAATGTTACAATTAACTATCAGTTTTTCTTCGGATTCGAAAATATAGACTCACAGCAGACGAACCATTTGGTGCCCGAGGCAGCAATATCCCCTTGGAGACAAATCGGCTGGAGGACGATGTATTGAATGCCGACGCAATTTGAGTCTTCTATCGTCATTAGGAGGCGCTGAACGTTACAATTCACTATCATTTTTGCGTCGGATTCGAAAATGTAGACTCACAGCAGAAGGATCATAATGTGCCCGAGACAGCAATATCCCCTTGGATACAAGTCGGCTGGAGGACGATGTATTGAATCTCGACGCAATTTGAGTGTTCCATCGTCATTAGAAGGCCCTGAACGTTACAATTAACTATCATTTTTGCGTCGGATTCGAAAATCTAGACTCACAGAACGACCATAAGGTGCCCGAGGCAGCAATAGACCCTTGGAGACAAGTCGGCTGGAGGCCGATGTATTGAATCTCGACGCAATTTGAGTGTTCCACCGGCATTAGGAGGCCCTGAACGTTAAAATTAACTATCATTTTTGCGTCGGATTCGATAGTGTAAACTCACAGGAGAACGACCATAAGGGCCCGAGGCAGCAATAGACCCTTGGAGACAAGTCGGCTGGAGGACGATGTATTGGATCGCGACGCAATTTGAGTCTTCTATCGTCATTAGGAGGCGCTGAACGTTTCAATTCACTAACATTTTTGCGTCGGATTCGAAAATCTAGACTCACAGGAGAAGGACCATGTGGTGCCCGAGGCAGCAATATCCCCATGGAGACAAGTCGGCTGGAGGCCGATGTATTGAATCTCGACGCAATATGAGTGTTCCATCGTCATTACAAGGCCCTGAACCTTACAATTAACTATCAGTTTCGCGTCGGACTCGAAAATCTACTCACAGGAGAAGTTCATACGGTGCTCGAGACAGCGATATACCCCTTGGAGACAAATCGGCTGGAGGACGATGTATTGAATCTCGACGCAATTTGAGTCTTCTATCGTCATTAGGAGGCGCTGAACGTTACAATTCACTATCATTTTTGCGTCGGATTCGAAAATCTAGACTCACAGGAGAAAGATCATATTGTGCCCGAGACAGCAATATCCCCTTGGAGACAAGTCGGATGGAGGACGATGTATTGAATCTCGACGCAATTTGAGTGTTCCATCGTCATTAGAAGGCCCTGAACGTTACTATTAACTATGATTTTTGCGTCGGATTCGAAAATCTAGACTCACAGGAGAATGACCATAAGGTGCCCGAGGCAGCAATAGACCCTTGGAGACAAGGCGGCTGGAGGCCGATGTATTGGATCTCGACGCAGTTTGAGTGTTCCATCGTCATTAGAAGGCCCTGAACGTTACAATTAACTATCATTTTTGCGTTGGATTCGAAAATCTAGACTCACAGGAGAACTACCATAAGGTGCCCGAGGCAGCAATAGGCCCTTGGTGACAAGTCGGCTGGAGGCCGATGTATTGAATCTCGACGCAATTTGAGTGTTCCATCGTCATTAGAAGGTCCTGAACGTTACAATTAACTATCATTTTTGCGTCGGATACAAAATCTAGACTCACAGGAGAACGACCAAGGGGTGCCCGAGGCAGCAATAGACCCTTGGAGACAAGTTGGCTGGAGGACGATGTATTGAATCTCGACGCATTTTGAGAGTTCCATCGTCATTAGGCGGCCCTGAACGTTACAATTAACTATCATTTTGGCGTCGGATTCGTAAATCTAGACTTACAAGAGAACGACCATAAAGTGCCCGAGGCAGCATTAGACCCTTGGAGACAAGTCGGCTGGAGGACGATGTATTGGATCGCGACGCAATTTGAGTGTTCCATCGTCATTAGGAGGCGCAGAACGTTACAATTCACTATCATTTTTGCGTCGGATTCGAAAATGTAGACTCACAGCAGAATTATCATAATGTGCCCGAGACAGCAATATCCCCTTGGAGACAAGTCGGCTGGAGGACGATGTATTGAATCTCGACGCAATTTGAGTGTTCCATCGTCATTAGAAGGCCCTGAACGTTACAATTAACTATCATTTTTGCGTCGGATTCGAAAATCTAGACTCACAGGAGAACGACGATAAGGTGCCCGAGGCAGCAATAGACCCTTGGAGACAAGTCGGCTGGAGGCCGATGTATTGAATGTCGACGCAATTTGAGTGTTCCATCGGCATTAGGAGGGCCTGAACTTTAAAATCAACTATCATTTTTGCGTCGGATTCGAAAATCTAGACTCACAGGAGAACGACAATAAGGTGCCCGAGGCAGCAATAGACCCTTGGAGACAAGTCGGCTGGAGGACGATGTATTGGATCGCGACGCAATTTGAGTCTTCTATCGTTATTAGGAGGCGCTGAACGTTTCAATTCACTAACATTTTTGCGTCGGATTCGAAAATCTAGACTCACAGGAGAAGGACCATGTGGTGCCCGAGGCAGCAATATCCCTTTGGAGACAAGTCGGCTGGAGGCCGATGTATTGAATCTCGACGCAATTTGAGTGTTCCATCGTCATTACAAAGCCCTGAACCTTCAATTAACTATCAATTTCGCGTTTGATTCGAAAATCTACTCTCAGGAGAAGTTCATACGGTGCTCGAGACAGCAATATACCCCTTGGAGACAAGTCGGCTGGAGGCCGATGTATTGAATCTCGACGCAATTTGGGTGTTCCATCGTCATTACAAGGCCCTGAACCTTACAATTAACTATCATTTTGGCGTCGGATTCGTAAATCTAGACTTACAAGAGAACGACCATAAAGTGCCCGAGGCAGCATTAGACCCTTGGAGACAAGTCGCCTGGAGGACGATGTATTGAATCTCGACGCAATTTGAGTGTTCCATCGTCATTACAAGGCCCTGAACGTTACAATTAACTATGATTTTTGCGTCGGATTCGAAAATCTAGACTCACAGGAGAACGACTATAAGGTGCCCGAGGCAGCAATAGACCCTTGGAGACAAGTCGGCTGGAGGCCGATGTATTGGATCTCGACGCAATTTGAGTGTTCCATCGTCATTAGAAGGCCCTGAACGTTACAATTAACTATCATTTTTGCGTCGGATTCGAAAATCTAGACTCACAGGAGAACGACCATAAGGTGCCCGAGGCAGCAATAGACCCTTGGTGACAAGTCGCCTGGAGGCCGATGTATTGAATCTCGACGCAATTTGAGTGTTCCATCGTCATTAGAAGGCCTGAACGTTACAATTAACTATCATTTTTGCGTCGGATACGAAAATCTAGACTCACAGGAGAACGACCATAAGGTGCCCGAGGCAGCAATAGACCCTTGGAGACAAGTCGGCTGGAGGACGATGTATTGAATCTCGACGCAATTTGAGAGTTCCATCGTCATTAGGCGGCCTGAACGTTACAATTAACTATCATTTTGGCGTCGGATTCGTAAATCTAGACTTACAAGAGAACGACCATAAAGTGCCCGAGGCAGCATTAGACCCTTGGAGACAAGTCGGCTGGAGGCCGATGTATTGAATCTCGACGCAATTTGGGTGTTCCATCGTCATTACAAGGCCCTGAACCTTACAACTAACTATCAGTTTCGCATCGGATTCGAAAATCTACTCACAGGAGAAGTTCATACGGTGCTCGAGACAGCAATATACCCCTTGGAGACAAATCGGCTGGAGGACGATGTATTGAATCTCGACGCAATTTGAGTCTTCTATCGTCATTAGGAGGCGCTGAACGTTACAATTCACTATCATTTTTGCGTCGGATTCGAAAATCTAGACTCACAGGAGAAGGATCATATTGTGCCCGAGACAGCAATATCCCCTTGGAGACAAGTCGGCTGGAGGACGATGTATTGAATCTCGACGCAATTTGAGTGTTCCATCGTCATTAGAAGGCCCTGAACGTTACAATTAACTATCATTTTTGCGTCGGATTCGAAAATCTTGACTCACAGGAGAACGACCATAAGGTGCCCGAGGCAGCAAAAGACCCTTGGAGACAAGTCGGCTGGAGGCCGATGTATTGAATCTCGACGCAATGTGAGTGTTCCATCGGCATTAGGAGGCCCTGAACGTTAAAATTAACTATCATTTTTGCGTCGGATTCGAAAATCTAGACTCACAGGAGAACGACCATAAGGTGCCCGAGGCAGCAATATACCCCTTGGAGACAAATCGGCTGGAGGACGATGTATTGAATCTCGACGCAATTTGAGTCTTCTATCGTCATTAGGAGGCGCTGAACGTTACAATTCACTATCATTTTTGCGTCGGATTCGAAAATCTAGGCTCACAGGAGAAAGATCATATTGTGCCCGAGACAGCAATATCCCCTTGGAGACAAGTCGGCTGGAGGACGATGTATTGAATCTCGACGAAATTTGAGTGTTCCATCGTCATTACAAGGCCCTGAACGTTACAATTAACTATCATTTTTGCGTCGGATTCGAAAATCTAGACTCACAGGAGAACGACCATAAGGTGCCCGAGGCAGCAATAGACCCTTGGAGACAAGTCGGCTGGAGGACGATGTATTGGATCGCGACGCAATTTGAGTCTTCTATCGTCATTAGGAGGCGCTGAACGTTTCAATTCGCTATCATTTTTGCGTTGGATTCGAAAATCTAGACTCACAGGAGAACGACCATAAGGTGCCCGAGGCAGAAAAAGACCCTTGGAGACAAGTCGGCTGGAGGCCGATGTATTGAATCTCGACGCAATGTGAGTGTTCCATCGGCATTAGGAGGCCCTGAACGTTAAAATTAACTATCATTTTTGCGTCGGATTCGAAAATCTAGACTCACAGGAGAACGACCATAAGGTGCCCGAGGCAGCAATATACCCTTCGGAGACAAATCGGCTGGAGGACGATGTATTGAATCTCGACGCAATTTGAGTCTTCTATCGTCATTAGGAGGCGCTGAACGTTACAATTCACTATCATTTTTGCGTCGGATTCGAAAATCTAGGCTGACAGGAGAAAGATCATATTGTGCCCGAGACAGCAATATCCCCTTGGAGACAAGTCGGCTGGAGGACGATGTATTGAATCTCGACGCAATTTGAGTGTTCCATCGTCATTACAAGGCCCTGAACGTTACAATTAACTATCATTTTTGCGTCGGATTCGAAAATCTAGACTCACAGGAGAACGACCATAAGGTGCCCGAGGCTGCAATAGACCCTTGGAGACAAGTCGGCTGGAGGACGATGTATTGGATCGCGACGCAATTTGAGTCTTCTATCGTCATTAGGAGGCGCTGAACGTTTCAATTCACTATCATTTTTGCGTTGGATTCGAAAATCTAGACTCACAGGAGAAGGACCATGTGGTGCCCGAGGCAGCGAAATCCCCTTGGAGACAAGTCGGCTGGAGGCCGATGTATTGAATCTCGACGCAATTTGAGTGTTCCATCGTCATTACAAGGCCCTTAACCTTACAATTAACTATCATTTTTGCGTCGGATACGAAAATCTAGGTGCCCGAGGCAGCAATAGACCCTTGGAGACAAGTCGGCTGGAGGACGATGTATTGAATCTCGACGCAATTTGAGTCTTCTATCGTCATTAGGAGGCTCTGAACGTTACAATTCACTATCATTTTTGCGTCGGATTCGAAAATCTAGACTCACTGGAGAAAGATCATATTGTGCCCGAGACAGCAATATCCCCTTGGAGACAAGTCGGCTGGAGGACGATGTATTGAATCTCTACGCAATTTGAGTGTTCCATCGTCATTAGAAGGCCCTGAACGTTACAATTAACTATGATTTTTGCGTCGGATTCGAAAATCTAGACTCACAGGAGAACGACCATAAGGTGCCCGAGGCAGCAATAGACCCTTGGAGACAAGTCGGCTGGAGGCCGATGTATTGGATCTCGACGCAAAATGAGTGTTCCATCGTCATTAGGAGTCCTTGAATGTTACAATTAACTATCAGTTTTTCGTCGGATTCGAAAATCTAGACTCACAGGAGAACGACCATAAGGTGCCCGAAGCAGCAGTAGACCGTTGGAGACAAGTCGGCTGGAGGCCGATGTATTGAATCTCGACGCAATTTGGGTGTTCCATCGTCATTACAAGGCCCTGAACCTTACAACTAACTATCAGTTTCGCATCGGATTCGAAAATCTACTCACAGGAGAAGTTCATACGGTGCTCGAGACAGCAATATACCCCTTGGAGACAAATCGGCTGGAGGACGATGTATTGAATCTCGACGCAATTTGAGTCTTCTATCGTCTTTAGGAGGCGCTGAACGTTACAATTCACTATCATTTTTGCGTCGGATTCGAAAATCTAGACTCACTGGAGAAAGATCATATTGTGCCCGAGACAGCAATATCCCCTTGGAGACAAGTCGGCTGGAGGACGATGTATTGAATCTCGACGCAATTTGAGTGTTCCATCGTCATTAGAAGGCCCTGAACGTTACAATTAACTATGATTTTTGCGTCGGATTCGAAAATCTAGACTCACAGGAGAACGACTATAAGGTGCCAGAGGCAGCAATAGACCCTTGGAGACAAGTCGGCTGGAGGCCGTTGTATTGGATCTCGACGCAATTTGAGTGTTCCATCGTCATTAGAAGGCCCTGAACGGTACAATTAACTATCATTTTTGCGTCGGATTCGAAAATCTAGACTCACAGGAGAACGACCATAAGGTGCCCGAGGCAGCAATAGACCCTTGGAGACAAGTCGGCTGGAGGACGATGTATTGAATCTCGACGCAATTTGAGAGTTCCATCGTCATTAGGCGGCCTGAACGTTACAATTAACTATCATTTTGGCGTCGGATTCGTAAATCTAGACTTACAAGAGAACGACTATAAAGTGCCCGAGGCAGCATTAGACCCTTGGAGACAAGTCGGCTGGAGGCCGATGTATTGAATCTCGACACAATTTGGGTGTTCCATCGTCATTACAAGGCCCTGAACCTTACAACTAACTATCAGTTTCGCATCGGATTCGAAAATCTACTCACAGGAGAAGTTCATACGGTGCTCGAGACAGCAATATACCCCTTGGAGACAAATCGGCTGGAGGACGATGTATTGAATCTCGACGCAATTTGAGTCTTCTATCGTCATTAGGAGGTGCTGAACGTTACAATTCACTATCATTTTTGCGTCGGATTCGAAAATCTAGACTCACAGGAGAAGGATCATATTGTGCCCGAGACAGCAATATCCCCTTGGAGACAAGTCGGCTGGAGGACGATGTATTGAATCTCGACGCAATTTGAGTGTTCCATCGTCATTAGAAGGCCCTGAACGTTACAATTAACTATCATTTTTGCGTCGGATTCGAAAATCTAGACTCACAGGAGAACGACCATAAGGTGCCCGAGGCAGCAAAAGACCCTTGGAGACAAGTCGGCTGGAGGCCGATGTATTGAATCTCGACGCAATGTGAGTGTTCCATCGGCATTAGGAGGCCCTGAACGTTAAAATTAACTATCATTTTTGCGTCGGATTCGAAAATCTAGACTCACAGGAGAACGACCATAAGGTGCCCGAGGCAGCAATATACCCCTTGGAGACAAATCGGCTGGAGGACGATGTATTGAATCTCGACGCAATTTGAGTCTTCTATCGTCATTAGGAGGCGCTGAACGTTACAATTCACTATCATTTTTGCGTCGGATTCGAAAATCTAGGCTCACAGGAGAAAGATCATATTGTGCCCGCGACAGAATATCCCCTTGGAGACAAGTCGGCTGGAGGACGATGTATTGAATATCGACGCAATTTGAGTGTTCCATCGTCATTACAAGGCCCTGAACGTTACAATTAACTATCATTTTTGCGTCGGATTCGAAAATCTAGACTCACAGGAGAACGACCATAAGGTGCCCGAGGCAGCAATAGACCCTTGGAGACAAGTCGGCTGGAGGACGATGTATTGGATCGCGACGCAATTTGAGTCTTCTATCGTCATTAGGAGGCGCTGAACGTTTCAATTCACTATTATTTTTGCGTTGGATTCGAAAATCTAGACTCACAGGAGAAGGACCATGTGGTGCCCGAGGCAGCGAAATCCCCTTGGAGACAAGTCGGCTGGAGGCCGATGTATTGAATCTCGACGCAATTTGAGTGTTCCATCGTCATTACAAGGCCCTTAGCCTTACAATTAACTAACATTTTTGCGTCGGATACGAAAATCTAGGTGCCCGAGGCAGCAATAGACCCTTGGAGACAAGTCGGCTGGAGGACGATGTATTGAATCTCGACGCAATTTGAGTCTTCTATCGTCATTAGGAGGCTCTGAACGTTACAATTCACTATCATTTTTGCGTCGGATTCGAAAATCTAGACTCACTGGAGAAAGATCATATTGTGCCCGAGACAGCAATATCCCCTTGGAGACAAGTCGGCTGGAGGACGATGTATTGAATCTCTACGCAATTTGAGTGTTCCATCGTCATTAGAAGGCCCTGAACGTTACAATTAACTATGATTTTTGCGTCGAATTCGAAAATCTAGACTCACAGGAGAACGACCATAAGGTGCCCGAGGCAGCATTAGACCCTTGGAGACAAGTCGGCTGGAGGCCGATGTATTGGATCTCGACGCAAAATGAGTGTTCCATCGTCATTAGGAGGCCTTGAATGTTACAATTAGCTATCAGTTTTTCGTCGGATTCGAAAATCTAAACTCACAGGAGAACGACCATAAGGTGCCCGAGGCAGCAATAGACCGTTGGAGACAAGTCGGCTGGAGGCCGATGTATTGAATCTCGACGCAATTTGGGTGTTCCATCGTCATTACAAGGCCCTGAACCTTACAACTAACTATCAGTTTCGCATCGGATTCGAAAATCTACTCACAGGAGAAGTTCATACGGTGCTCCAGACAGCAATATACCCCTTGGAGACAAATCGGCTGGAGGACGATGTATTGAATCTCGACGCAATTTGAGTCTTCTATCGTCTTTAGGAGGCGCTGAACGTTACAATTCACTATCATTTTTGCGTCGGACTCGAAAATCTAGACTCACTGGAGAAAGATCATATTGTGCCCGAGACAGCAATATCCCCTTGGAGACAAGTCGGCTGGAGGACGATGTATTGAATCTCTACGCAATTTGAGTGTTCCATCGTCATTAGAAGGCCCTGAACGTTACAATTAACTATGATTTTTGCGTCGGATTCGAAAATCTAGACTCACAGGAGAACGACCATAAGGTGCCCGAGGCAGCAATAGACCCTTGGAGACAAGTCGGCTGGAGGCCGATGTATTGGATCTCGACGCAATTTGAGTGTTCCATCGGCATTAGAAGGCCCTGAACGTTACAATTAACTATCATTTTTGCGTCGGATACGAAAATCTAGACTCACAGGAGAACGACCATAAGGTGCCCGAGGCAGCAATAGACCCTTGGAGACAAGTCGGCTGGAGGACGATGTATTGAATCTTGACGAAATTTGAGAGTTCCATCGTCAATAGGCGGCCCTGAACGTTACAATTAACTATCATTTTGGCGTCGGATTCGTAAATCTAGACTTACAAGAGAACGACCATAAAGTGCCCGAGGCAGCATTAGACCCTTGGAGACAAGTCGGCTGGAGGACGATGTATTGGATCGCGACGCAATTTGAGTGTTCCATCGTCATTAGGAGGCCCTGAATGTTACAATTAACTATCAGTTTTTCGTCGGATTCGAAAATCTAGACTCACAGCAGACGAACCATTTGGTGCCCGAGGCAGCAATATCCCCTTGGAGACAAGTCGGCTGGAGGACGATGTATTGAATGCCGACGCATTTTGAGTCTTCTATCGTCATTAGGAGGCGCTGAACGTTACAATTCACTATCATTTTTGCGTCGGATTCGAAAATCTAGACTCACAGGAGAACGATCATGTTGTGCCCGAGACAGCAATATCCCCTTGGAGACAAGTCGGCTGGAGGACGATGTATTGAATCTCGACGCAATTTGAGTGTTCCATCGTCATTAGAAGGCCCTGAACGTAACAATAAACTATCATTTTTGCGTCGGATTCGAAAATCTAGACTCACAGGAGAACGACCATAAGGTGCCCGAGGCAGCAATAGACCCTTGGAGACAAGTCGGCTGGAGGCCGATGTATTGAATCTCGACGCAATGTGCGTGTTCCATCGGCATTAGGAGGCCCTAAACGTTAAAATTAAGTATCATTTTTCCGTCGGATTCGATAATCTAAACTCACAGGAGAACGACCATACGGTGCCCGAGGCACCAACAGACCCTTGGAGACAAGTCGGCTGGAGGACGTTGTATTGAATCTCGACGCAATTTGAGTGTTCCATCGTCATTACAAGGCCCCGAACGTTACAATTAACTACCATTTTTGCGTCGGATTCGACAATCTAGACTCACAGGAGAACGACCATAAGGTGCCCGAGGCAGCAATAGACCCTCGGAGACAAGTCGGCTGGAGGACGATGTATTGGATCGCGACGCAATTTGAGTCTTCTATCGACATTAGGAGGCGCTGAACGTTACAATTCACTATCATTTTTGCGTCGGATTCGAAAATCTAGACTCACAGGAGAAGGACCATGTGGTGCCCGAGGCAGCGATATCCCCTTGGAGACAAGTCGGCTGGAGGCCGATGTATTGAATCTCGACGCAATTTGAGTGTTCCATTGTCATTACAAAGCCCTGAACCTTACAATTAACTATCAGTTTCGCGTCGGATTCGAAAATCTACTCACAGGAGAAGTTCATACGGTGCTCGAGACAGCAATATACCCCTTGGAGACAAATCGGCTGGAGGACGATGTATTGAATCTCGACGCAATTTGAGTCTTCTATCGTCATTAGGAGGCGCTGAACGTTACAATTCACTATCATTTTTGCGTCGGATTCGAAAATCTAGGCTCACTGGAGAAAGATCATATTGTGCCCGAGACAGCAATATCCCCTTGGAGACAAGTCGGCTGGAGGACGATGTATTGAATCTCGACGCAATTTGAGTGTTCCATCGTCATTACAAGGCCCTGAACGTTACAATTAACTATCATTTTTGCGTCGGATTCGAAAATCTAGACTCACAGGAGAAGGATCATATTGTACCCGTGACAGCAATATCCCCTTGGAGACAAGTCGGCTGGAGGACGATGTATTGAATCTCGACGCAATTTGAGTGTTCCATCGTCATTAGAGGGCCCTGAACGTTACAATTAACTATCATTTTTGCGTCGGATTCGAAAATCTAGACTCACAGGAGAACGACCATAAGGTGCCCGAGGCAGCAATATACCCCTTGGAGACAAATCGGCTGGAGGACGATGTATTGAATCTCGACGCAATTTGAGTGTTCCATCGTCATTACAAGGCCCTGAACGTTACAATTAACTATCATTTTTGCGTCGGATTCGAAAATCTAGACTCACTGGAGAAAGATCATATTGTGCCCGAGACAGCAATATCCCCTTGGAGACAAGTCGGCTGGAGGCCGATGTATTGAATCTCGACGCAATTTGAGTGTCCCATCGTCATTACAAGGCCCTTAGCCTTACAATTAACTATCATTTTTGCGTCGGATACGAAAATCTAGGTGCCCGAGGCAGCAATAGACCCTTGGAGACAAGTCGGCTGGAGGACGATGTATTGAATCTCGACGCAATTTGAGTCTTCTATCGTCATTAGGAGGCTCTGAACGTTACAATTCACTATCATTTTTGCGTCGGATTCGAAAATCTAGACTCACTGGAGAAAGATCATATTGTGCCCGAGACAGCAATATCCCCTTGGAGACAAGTCGGCTGGAGGACGATGTATTGAATCTCTACGCAATTTGAGTGTTCCATCGTCATTAGAAGGCCCTGAACGTTACAATTAACTATGATTTTTGCGTCGGATTCGAAAATCTAGACTCACAGGAGAACGACCATAAGGTGCCCGAGGCAGCAATAGACCCTTGGAGACAAGTCGGCTGGAGGCCGATGTATTGGATCTCGACGCAAAATGAGTGTTCCATCGTCATTAGGAGGCCTTGAATGTTACAATTAGCTATCAGTTTTTCGTCGGATTCGAAAATCTAAACTCACAGGAGAGCGACCATAAGGTGCCCGAGGCAGCAATAGACCGTTGGAGACAAGTCGGCTGGAGGCCGATGTATTGAATCTCGACGCAATTTGGGTGTTCCATCGTCATTACAAGGCCCTGAACCTTACAACTAACTATCAGTTTCGCATCGGATTCAAAAATCTACACACAGGAGAAGTTCATACGGTGCTCCAGACAGCAATATACCCCTTGGAGACAAATCGGCTGGAGGACGATGTATTGAATCTCGACGCAATTTGAGTCTTCTATCGTCTTTAGGAGGCGCTGAACGTTACAATTCACTATCATTTTTGCGTCGGATTCGAAAATCTAGACTCACTGGAGAAAGATCATATTGTGCCCGAGACAGCAATATCCCCTTGGAGACAAGTCGGCTGGAGGACGATGTATTGAATCTCTACGCAATTTGAGTGTTCCATCGTCATTAGAAGGCCCTGAACGTTACAATTAACTATGATTTTTGCGTCGGATTCGAAAATCTAGACTCACAGGAGAACGGCCATAGGGGGCCCGAGGCAGCAATAGACCCTTGGAGACAAGTCGGCTGGAGGCCGATGTATTGGATCGCGACGCAATTTGAGTGTTCCATCGTCATTAGGAGGCCCTGAATGTTACAATTAACTATCAGTTTTTCGTCGGATTCGAAAATCTAGACTCACAGCAGACGAACCATTTGGTGCCCGAGGCAGCAATATCCCCTTGGAGACAAGTCGGCTGGAGGACGATGTATTGAATGCCGACGCATTTTGAGTCTTCTATCGTCATTAGGAGGCGCTGAACGTTACAATTCACTATCATTTTTGCGTCGGATTCGAAAATCTAGGCTCACTGGAGAAAGATCATATTGTGCCCGAGACAGCAATATCCCCTTGGAGACAAGTCGGCTGGAGGACGATGTATTGAATCTCGACGCAATTTGAGTGTTCCATCGTCATTACAAGGCCCTGAACGTTACAATTAACTATCATTTTTGCGTCGGATTCGAAAATCTAGACTCACAGGAGAAGGATAATATTGTACCCGTGACAGCAATATCCCCTTGGAGACAAGTCGGCTGGAGGACGATGTATTGAATCTCGACGCAATTTGAGTGTTCCATCGTCATTAGAAGGCCCTGAACGTTACAATTAACTATGATTTTTGCGTCGGATTCGAAAATCTAGACTCACAGGAGAACGACTATAAGGTGCCCGAGGCAGCAATAGACCCTTGGAGACAAGTCGGCTGGAGGCCGATGTATTGGATCTCGACGCAATTTGAGTGTTCCATCGTCATTAGAAGGCCCTGAACGTTACAATTAACTATCATTTTTGCGTCGGATTCGAAAATCTAGACTCACAGGAGAAAGATCATATTGTGCCCGAGACAGCAATATCCCCTTGGAGGCAAGTCGGCTGGAGGCCGATGTATTGAATCTCGACGCAATTTGAGTGTTCCATTGTCATTACAAAGCCCTGAACCTTACAATTAACTATCAGTTTCGCGTCGGATTCGAAAATCTACTCACAGGAGAAGTTCATAGGGTGCTCGAGACAGCAATATACCCCTTGGAGACAAATCGGCTGGAGGACGATGTATTGAGTCTCGACGCAATTTGAGTCTTCTATCGTCATTAGGAGGCGCTGAACGTTACAATTCACTATCATTTTTGCGTCGGATTCGAAAATCTAGGCTCACTGGAGAAAGATCATATTGTGCCCGAGACAGCAATATCCCCTTGGAGACAAGTCGGCTGGAGGACGATGTATTGAATCTCGACGCAATTTGAGTGTTCCATCGTCATTACAAGGCCCTGAACGTTACAATTAACTATCATTTTTGCGTCGGATTCGAAAATCTAGACTCACAGGAGAAGGATAATATTGTACCCGTGACAGCAATATCCCCTTGGAGACAAGTCGGCTGGAGGACGATGTATTGAATCTCGACGCAATTTGAGTGTTCCATCGTCATTAGAAGGCCCTGAACGTTACAATTAACTATGATTTTTGCGTCGGATTCGAAAATCTAGACTCACAGGAGAACGACTATAAGGTGCCCGAGGCAGCAATAGACCCTTGGAGACAAGTCGGCTGGAGGCCGATGTATTGGATCTCGACGCAATTTGAGTGTTCCATCGTCATTAGAAGGCCCTGAACGTTACAATTAACTATCATTTTTGCGTCGGATTCGAAAATCTAGACTCACAGGAGAAAGATCATATTGTGCCCGAGACAGCAATATCCCCTTGGAGGCAAGTCGGCTGGAGGACGATGTACTGAATCTCGACGCAATTTGAGTGTTCCATCGTCATTAGAAGGCCCTGAACGTTACAATTAACCATGATTTTTGCGTCGGATTCGAAAATCTAGACTCACAGGAGAACGACTATAAGGTGCCCGAGGCAGCAATAGACCCTTGGAGACAAGTCGGCTGGAGGCCGATGTATTGGATCTCGACGCAATTTGAGTGTTCCATCGTCATTAGAAGGCCCTGAACGTTACAATTAACTATCATTTTTGCGTCGGATTCGAAAATCTAGACTCACAGGAGAACGACCATAAGGTGCCCGAGGCAGCAATAGGCCCTTGGTGACCAGTCGCCTGGAGGCCAATGTATTGAATCTCGACGCAATTTGAGTGTTCCATCGTCATTAGAAGGCCTGAACGTTACAATTAACTATCATTTTTGCGTCGGATACGAAAATCTAGACTCACAGGAGAACGACCATAAGGTGCCCGAGGCAGCAATAGACCCTTGGAGACAAGTCGGCTGGAGGACGATGTATTGAATCTCGACGCAATTTGAGAGCTCCATCGTCATTAGGCGGCCCTGAACGTTACAATTAACTATCATTTTGGCGTCGGATTCGTAAATCTAGACTTACAAGAGAACGACCCTAAAGTGCCCGAGGCAGCATTAGACCCTTGGAGACAAGTCGGCTGGAGGACGATGTATTGGATCGCGACGCAATTTGAGT
This sequence comes from Schistocerca americana, assembly GCF_021461395.2. Lineage (NCBI taxonomy): Eukaryota > Metazoa > Arthropoda > Insecta > Orthoptera > Acrididae > Schistocerca > Schistocerca americana. The sequence goes on from NW_025726351.1 coordinate 23,659, forward strand.
CCTCTATCGACATTAGGAGGCGCTGAACGTTACAATTCACTATAATTTTTGCGTCGGATTCGAAAATCTAGACTCACAGGAGAAGGACCATGTGGTGCCCGAGGCAGCGATACCCCTTGGAGACAAGTCGGCTGTAGGCCGATGTATTGAATCTCGACGAAATTTGAGTGTTCCATTGTCATTACAAAGCCCTGATCCTTACAATTAACTATCAGTTTCGCGTCGGATTCGAAAATCTACTCACAGGAGAAGTTCATACGGTGCTCGAGACAGCAATATACCCCTTGGAGACAAATCGGCTGGAGGACGATGTATTGAATCTCGACGCAATTTGAGTCTTCTATCGTCATTAGGAGGCGCTGAACGTTACAATACACTATCATTTTTGCGTCGGATTCGAAAATCTAGGCTCACAGGAGAAAGATCATATTGTGCCCGAGACAGCAATATCCCCTTGGAGACAAGTCGGCTGGAGGACGATGTATTGGAACGCGACGCAAAATGAGTGTTCCATCGTCATTAGGAGGCCTTGAATGTTACAATTAACTATCAGTTTTTCGTCGGATTCGAAAATCTAAACTCACAGGAGAACGACCATAAGGTGCCCGAGGCAGCAATAGACCTTTGGAGACAAGTCGGCTGGAGGCCGATGTATTGAATCTCGACGCAATTTGGGTGTTCCATCGTCATTACAAGGCCCTGAACCTTACAACTAACTATCAGTTTCGCATCGGATTCGAAAATCTACTCACAGGAGAAGTTCATACGGTGCTCGAGACAGCAATATACCCCTTGGAGACAAATCGGCTGGAGGACGATGTATTGAATCTCGACGCAATTTGAGTCTTCTATCGTCATTAGGAGGCGCTGAACGTTACAATTCACTATCATTTTTGCGTCGGATTCGAAAACCTAGACTCACAGGAGAAGGATCATATTGTGCCCGAGACAGCAATATCCCCTTGGAGACAAGTCGGCTGGAGGCCGATGTATTGAATCTCGACGCAATGTGAGTGTTCCATCGGCATTAGGAGGCCCTGAACGTTAAAATTAACTATCAATTTTCCGTCGGATTCGATAATCTAAACTCACAGGAGAACGACCATACGGTGCCCGAGGCACCAACAGACCCTTGGAGACAAGTCGGCTGGAGGACGATGTATTGAATCTCGACGCAATTTGAGTGTTCCATCGTCATTACAAGGCCCTGAACGTTACAATTAACTATCATTTTTGCGTCGGATTCGAAAATCTAGACTCACAGGAGAACGACCATAAGGTGCCCGAGGCAGCAATATACCCCTTGGAGACAAATCGGCTGGAGGACGATGTATTGAATCTCGACGCAATTTGAGTCTTCTATCGTCATTAGGAGGCGCTGAACGTTACAATTCACTATCATTTTTGCGTCGGATTCGAAAATCTAGGCTCACAGGAGAAAGATCATATTGTGCCCGAGACAGCAATATCCCCTTGGAGACAAGTCGGCTGGAGGACGATGTATTGAATCTATACGCAATTTGAGTGTTCCATCGTCATTAGAAGGCCCTGAACGTTACAATTAACTATGATTTTTGCGTCGGATTCGAAAATCTAGACTCACAGGAGAACGACCATAAGGTGCCCGAGGCAGCAATAGACCCTTGGAGACAAGTCGGCTGGAGGCCGATGTATTGGATCTCGACGCAAAATGAGTGTTCCATCGTCATTAGAAGGCCCTGAACGTTACAATTAACTATCATTTTTGCGTCGGATTCGAAAATCTAGACTCACAGGAGAACGACCATAAGGTGCCCGAGGCAGCAATAGACCCTTGGAGACAAGTCGGCTGGAGGACGATGTATTGAATCTCGACGCAATTTGAGAGTTCCATCGTCATTAGGAGGCCCTGAACGTTACAATTAACTATCATTTTGGCGTCGCATTCGTAAATCTAGACTTACAAGAGAACGACCATAAAGTGCCCGAGGCAGCATTACACCCTTGGAGACAAGTCGCCTGGTGGACGATGTATTGGATCTCGACGCAAAATGAGTGTTCCATCGTCATTAGAAGGCCCTGAACGTTACAATTAACTATCATTTTTGAGTCGGATTCGAAAATCTAGACTCACAGGAGAACGACCATAAGGTGCCCGAGGCAGCAATAGGCCCTTGGTGACAAGTCGCCTGGAGGCCGATGTATTGAATCTCGACGCAATTTGAGTGTTCCACCGTCATTAGAAGGCCTGAACGTTACAATTAACTATCATTTTTGCGTCGGATACGAAAATCTAGACTCACAGGAGAACGACCATAAGGTGCCCGAGGCAGCAATAGACCCTTGGAGACAAGTCGGCTGGAGGACGATGTATTGGATCGCGACGCAATTTGAGTCTTCTATCGTCATTAGGAGGCGCTGAACGTTACAATTCACTATAATTTTTGCATCGGATTCGAAAATCTAGACTCACAGGAGAAGGACCATGTGGTGCCCGAGGCAGCGATACCCCTTGGAGACAAGTCGGCTGTAGGCCGATGTATTGAATCTCGACGAAATTTGAGTGTTCCATTGTCATTACAAAGCCCTGATCCTTACAATTAACTATCAGTTTCGCATCGGATTCGAAAATCTACTCACAGGAGAAGTTCATACGGTGCTCGAGACAGCAATATACCCCTTGGAGACAAATCGGCTGGAGGACGATGTATTGAATCTCGACGCAATTTGAGTCTTCTATCGTCATTAGGAGGCGCTGAACGTTACAATTCACTATCATTTTTGCGTCGGATTCGAAAATCTAGGCTCACAGGAGAAAGATCATATTGTGCCCGAGACAGCAATATCCCCTTGGAGACAAGTCGGCTGGAGGACGATGTATTGAATCTATACGCAATTTGAGTGTTCCATCGTCATTAGAAGGCCCTGAACGTTACAATTAACTATGATTTTTGCGTCGGATTCGAAAATCTAGACTCACAGGAGAACGACCATAAGGTGCCCGAGGCAGCAATAGACCCTTGGAGACAAGTCGGCTGGAGGCCGATGTATTGGATCTCGACGCAAAATGAGTGTTCCATCGTCATTAGAAGGCCCTGAACGTTACAATTAACTATCATTTTTGCGTCGGATTCGAAAATCTAGACTCACAGGAGAACGACCATAAGGTGCCCGAGGCAGCAATAGACCCTTGGAGACAAGTCGGCTGGAGGACGATGTATTGAATCTCGACGCAATTTGAGAGTTCCATCGTCATTAGGAGGCCCTGAACGTTACAATTAACTATCATTTTGGCGTCGCATTCGTAAATCTAGACTTACAAGAGAACGACCATAAAGTGCCCGAGGCAGCATTACACCCTTGGAGACAAGTCGCCTGGTGGACGATGTATTGGATCTCGACGCAAAATGAGTGTTCCATCGTCATTAGAAGGCCCTGAACGTTACAATTAACTATCATTTTTGAGTCGGATTCGAAAATCTAGACTCACAGGAGAACGACCATAAGGTGCCCGAGGCAGCAATAGGCCCTTGGTGACAAGTCGCCTGGAGGCCGATGTATTGAATCTCGACGCAATTTGAGTGTTCCATCGTCATTAGAAGGCCTGAACGTTACAATTAACTATCATTTTTGCGTCGGATACGAAAATCTAGACTCACAGGAGAACGACCATAAGGTGCCCGAGGCAGCAATAGACCCTTGGAGACAAGTCGGCTGGAGGACGATGTATTGGATCGCGACGCAATTTGAGTCTTCTATCGTCATTAGGAGGCGCTGAACGTTACAATTCACTATAATTTTTGCATCGGATTCGAAAATCTAGACTCACAGGAGAAGGACCATGTGGTGCCCGAGGCAGCGATACCCCTTGGAGACAAGTCGGCTGTAGGCCGATGTATTGAATCTCGACGAAATTTGAGTGTTCCATTGTCATTACAAAGCCCTGATCCTTACAAATTAACTATCAGTTTCGCATCGGATTCGAAAATCTACTCACAGGAGAAGTTCATACGGTGCTCGAGACAGCAATATACCCCTTGGAGACAAATCGGCTGGAGGACGATGTATTGAATCTCGACGCAATTTGAGTCTTCTATCGTCATTAGGAGGCGCTGAACGTTACAATTCACTATCATTTTTGCGTCGGATTCGAAAACCTAGACTCACAGGAGAAGGATCATATTGTGCCCGAGACAGCAATATCCCCTTGGAGACAAGTCGGCTGGAGGCCGATGTATTGAATCTCGACGCAATGTGAGTGTTCCATCGGCATTAGGAGGCCCTGAACGTTAAAATTAACTATCAATTTTCCGTCGGATTCGATAATCTAAACTCACAGGAGAACGACCATACGGTGCCCGAGGCACCAACAGACCCTTGGAGACAAGTCGGCTGGAGGACGATGTATTGAATCTCGACGCAATTTGAGTGTTCCATCGTCATTACAAGGCCCTGAACGTTACAATTAACTATCATTTTTGCGTCGGATTCGAAATCTAGACTCACAGGAGAGAACGACCATAAGGTGCCCGAGGCAGCAATATACCCCTTGGAGACAAATCGGCTGGAGGACGGTGTATTGAATCTTGACGCAATTTGAGTCTTCTATCGTCATTAGGAGGCGCTGAACGTTACAATTCACTATCATTTTTGCGTCGGATTCGAAAATCTAGGCTCACAGGAGAAAGATCATATTGTGCCCGAGACAGCAATATCCCCTTGGAGACAAGTCGGCTGGAGGACGATGTATTGAATCTCTACGCAATTTGAGTGTTCCATCGTCATTAGAAGGCCCTGAACGTTACAATTAACTATGATTTTTGCGTCGGATTCGAAAAATCTAGACTCACAGGGAGAACGACCATAAGGTGCCCGAGGCAGCAATAGACCCTTGGAGACAAGTCGGCTGGAGGCCAATGTATTGGATCTCGACGCAAAATGAGTGTTCCATCGTCATTAGGAGGCCTTGAATGTTACAATTAACTATCAGTTTTTCGTCGGATTCGAAAATCTAGACTCACAGGAGAACGACCATAAGGAGCCCGAGGCAGCAATAGACCCTTGGAGACAAGTCGGCTGGAGACCGATGTATTGGATCTCGACGCAAAATGAGTGTTCCATCGTCATTAGGAGGCCTTGAATGTTACAATTAACTATCAGTTTTTCGTCGGATTCGAAAATCTAAACTCACAGGAGAACGACCATAAGGTGCCCGAGGCAGCAATAGACCGTTGGAGACAAGTCGGCTGGAGGCCGATGTATTGAATCTCGACGCAATTTGGGTGTTCCATCGTCATTACAAGGCCCTGAACCTTACAACTAACTATCAGTTTCGCATCGGATTCGAAAATCTACTCACAGGAGAAGTTCATACGGTGCTCGAGACAGCAATATTCCCCTTGGAGACAAATCGGCTGGAGGACGATGTATTGAATCTCGACGCAATTTGAGTCTTCTATCGTCTTTAGGAGGCGCTGAACGTTACAATTCACTATCATTTTTGCGTCGGATTCAAAAATCTAGACTCACTGGAGAAAGATCATATTGTGCCCGAGACAGCAATATCCCCTTGGAGACAAGTCGGCTGGAGGACGATGTATTGAATCTCTACGCAATTTGAGTGTTCCATCGTCATTAGAAGGCCCTGAACGTTACAATTAACTATCATTTTTGCGTCGGATTCGAAAATCTAGACTCACAGGAGAACGACCATAAGGTGCCCGAGGCAGCAATAGACCCTTGGAGACAAGTCGGCTGGAGGCCGATGTATTGGATTTCGACGCAATTTGAGTGTTCCATCGGCATTAGAAGGCCCTGAACGTTACAATTAACTATCATTTTTGCGTCGGATTCGAAAATCTAGACTCACAGGAGAACGACCATAAGGTGCCCGAGGCAGCAATAGACCCTTGGAGACAAGTCGGCTGGAGGACGATGTATTGAATCTCGACGCAATTTGAGAGTTCCATCGTCATTAGGCGGCCCTGAACGTTACAATTAACTATCATTTTGGCGTCGGATTCGTAAATTTAGACTTACAAGAGAACGACCATAAAGCGCCCGAGGCAGCATTGGACCCTTGGAGACAAGTCGCCTGGAGGACGATGTATTGGATCGCGACGCAATTTGAGTGTTCCATCGTCATTAGGAGGCCCTGAATGTTACAATTAACTATCAGTTTTTCGTCGGATTCGAAAATCTAGACTCACAGCAGACGAACCATTTGGTGCATGAGGCAGCAATATCCCCTTGGAGACAAGTCGGCTGGAGGACGATGTATTGAATCTCGACGCAATTTGAGTGTTCCATCGTCATTAGAAGGTCCTGAACGTTACAATAAACTATCATTTTTGCGTCGGATTCGAAAATCTAGACTCACAGGAGAACGACCATAAGGTGCCCGAGGCAGCAATAGACCCTTGGAGACAAGTCGGCTGGAGGCCGATGTATTGAATCTCGACGCAATGTGCGTGTTCCATCGGCATTAGGAGGCCCTGAACGTTAAAATTAAGTATCATTTTTCCGTCGGATTCGATAATCTAAACTCACAGGAGAACGACCATACGGTGCCCGAGGCACCAACAGACCCTTGGAGACAAGTCGGCTGGAGGACGATGTAATGGATCGCGACGCAATTTGAGTCTTCTATCGACATTAGGAGGCGCTGAACGTTACAATTCACTATCATTTTTGCGTCGGATTCGAAAATCTAGACTCACAGGAGAACGACCATAAGGTGCCCGAGGCAGCAATAGACCCTTGGAGACAAGTCGGCTGGAGGCCGATGTATTGGATCTCGACGCAAAATGAGTGTTCCATCGTCATTAGGAGGCCTTGAATGTTACAATTAACTATCAGTTTTTCGTCGGATTCGAAAATCTAAACTCACAGGAGAACGACCATAAGGTGCCCGAGGCAGCAATATACCGTTGGAGACAAGTCGGCTGGAGGCCGATGTATTGAATCTCGACGCAATTTGGGTGTTCCATCGTCATTACAAGGCCCTGAACCTTACAACTAACTATCAGTTTCGCATCGGATTCGAAAATCTACTCACAGGAGAAGTTCATACGGTGCTCGAGACAGCAATATACCCCTTGGAGACAAATCGGCTGGAGGACGATGTATTGAATCTCGACGCAATTTGAGTCTTCTATCGTCTTTAGGAGGCCGTGAACGTTACAATTCACTATCATTTTTGCGTCGGATTCGAAAATCTAGACTCACTGGAGAAAGATCATATTGTGCCCGAGACAGCAATATCCCCTTGGAGACAAGTCGGCTGGAGGACGATGTATTGAATCTCTACGCAATTTGAGTGTTCCATCGTCATTAGAAGGCCCTGAACGTTACAATTAACTATCATTTTTGCGTCGGATTCGAAAATCTAGACTCACAGGAGAACGACCATAAGGTGCCCGAGGCAGCAATAGACCCTTGGAGACAAGTCGGCTGGAGGCCGATGTATTGGATTTCGACGCAATTTGAGTGTTCCATCGGCATTAGAAGGCCCTGAACGTTACAATTAACTATCATTTTTGCGTCGGATTCGAAAATCTAGACTCACAGGAGAACGACCATAAGGTGCCCGAGGCAGCAATAGACCCTTGGAGACAAGTCGGCTGGAGGACGATGTATTGAATCTCGACGCAATTTGAGAGTTCCATCGTCATTAGGCGGCCCTGAACGTTACAATTAACTATCATTTTGGCGTCGGATTCGTAAATTTAGACTTACAAGAGAACGACTATAAGGTGAACGAGGCAGCAATAGACCCTTGGAGACAAGTCGGCTGGAAGCCGATGTATTGAATCTCGACGCAATGTGCGTGTTCCATCGGCATTAGGAGGCCCTGAACGTTAAAATTAAGTATCATTTTTCCGTCGGATTCGATAATCTAAACTCACAGGAGAACGACCATACGGTGCCCGAGGCACCAACAGACCCTTGGAGACAAGTCGGCTGGAGGACGATGTATTGGATCGCGACGCAATTTGAGTCTTCTATCGTCATTAGGAGGCGCTGAACGTTACAATTCACTATCATTTTTGCGTCGGATTCGAAAATCTAGACTCACAGGAGAAGGACCATGTGGTGCCCGAGGCAGCGATATCCCCTTGGAGACAAGTCGGCTGGAGGCCGATGTATTGAATCTCGACGCAATTTGAGTGTTCCATCGTCATTGAAGGCCCTGAACGTTACAATTAACTATCATTTTTGCGTCGGATACGAAAATCTAGACACACAGGAGAACGACCATAAGGTGCCCGAGGCAGCAATAGACCCTTGGAGACAAGTCGGCTGGAGGACGATGTATTGAATCGCGACGCAATTTGAGAGTTCCATCGTCATTAAGCGGCCCTGAACGTTACATTTAACTATCATTTTGGCGTCGGATTCGTAAATCTAGACTTACAAGAGAACGACCATATAGTGCCCGAGGCAGCATTAGACCCTTGGACCCAAGTCGGCTGGAGGACGATGTATTGGATCGCGACGCAATTAGAGTGTTCCATCGTCATTAGGAGGCCCTGAATGTTACAATTAACTATCAGTTTTTCGTCGGATTCGAAAATCTAGACTCACAGCAGACGAACCATTTGGTGCCCGAGGCAGCAATATCCCCTTGGAGACAAATCGGCTGAAGGACGATGTATTGAATCCCGACGCAATTTGAGTCTTCTATCGTCATTAGGAGGCGCTGAACGTTACAATTCACTATCATTTTTGCGTCGGATTCGAAAATCTAGACTCACAGGAGAACGACCATAAGGTGCCCGAGGCAGCAATAGACCCCTGGTGACAAGTCGGCTGGGGGCCGATGTATTGAATCTCGACGCAATTTGAGTGTTCCATCGTCATTAGAAGGCCCTGAACGTTACAATTAACTATCATTTTTGCGTCGGATACGAAAATCTAGACTCACAGGAGAACGACCATAAGGTGCCCGAGGCAGCAATAGACCCTTGGAGACAAGTCGGCTGGAGGACGATGTATTGAATCTCGACGCAATTTGAGAGTTCCATCATCATTAGGCGGTCCTGAACGTTACAATTAACTATCATTTTGGCGTCGGATTCGATAATCTAAACTCACAGGGGAACGACCATAAAGTGCCCGCGGCAGCATTAGACCCTTGGAGACAAGTCGGCTGGAGGACGATGTATTGGATCGCGACGCAATTTGAGTGTTCCATCGTCATTACAAGGCCCTGAACCTTACAATTAACTATCAGTTTCGCGTCGGATTCGAAAATCTACTCACAGGAGAAGTTCATACGGTGCTCGAGACAGCATTATACCCCTTGGAGACAAATCGGCTGGAGGACGATGTATTGAATCTCGACGCAATTTGAGTCTTCTGTCGTCATTAGGAGGCGCTGAACGTTACAATTCACTATCATTTTTGCGTCGGATTCGAATATCTAGACTCACAGGAGAAGGATCATATTGTGCCCGAGACAGCAATATCCCCTTGGAGACAAGTCGGCTGGAGGCCGATGTATTGAATCTCGACGCTATTTGAGTGTTCCATCGTCATTAGCAGGCCCTGAACGTTACAATTAACTATCATTTTTGCGTCGGATACGAAAATCTAGACACACAGGAGAACGACCATAAGGTGCCCGAGGCAGCAATAGACCCTTGGAGACAAGTCGGCTGGAGGACGATGTATTGAATCTCGACGCAATTTGAGAGTTCCATCGTCATTAGGCGCCCCTGAACGTTACAATTAACTATCATTTTGGCGTCGGATTCGTAAATCTAGACTTACAAGAGAACGACCATATAGTGTCCGAGGCAGCATTAGACCCTTGGAGACAAGTCGGCTGGAGGACGATGTATTGGATCTCGACGCAATTTGAGTGTTCCATCGGCATTAGGAGGCCCTGAATGTTACAATTAACTATCATTTTTGCGTCGGATTCGATTATCTAAACTCACAGGAGAACGAACATAAGGTGCCCGAGGCAGCAATAGACCCTTGGTGACAAGTCGGCTGGAGGCCGATGTATTGAATCTCGACGCAATTTGAGTGTTCCATCGTCATTAGAAGGCCCTGAACGTTACAATTAACTATAGTTTTTGAGTCGGATTCGAAAATCTAGACTCACAGGAGAACGACCATAAGGTGCCCGAGGCAGCAATAGACCCCTGGTGACAAGTCGGCTGGATGCCGATGTATTGAATCTCGTCGCAATTTGAGTGTTCCATCGTCATTAGAAGGCCCTGAACGTTACAATTAACTATCATTTTTGCGTCGGATACGAAAATCTAGACTCACAGGAGAACGACCATAATGTGCCCGAGGCAGCAATAGACCCTTGGAGACAAGTCGGCTGGAGGACGATGTATTGAATCTCGACGCAATTTGAGAGTTCCATCATCATTAGGCGGTCCTGAACGTTACAATTAACTATCATTTTGGCGTCGGATTCGAAAATCTAGACTCACAGGAGAACGACCATAAGGTGCCCGAGGCAGCAATAGACCCTTGGAGACAAGTCGGCTGGAGGACGATGTATTGGATCGCGACGCAATTTGAGTGTTCCATCGTCATGAGGATGCCCTGAATGTTACAATTAACTATCAGTTTTTCTTCGGATTCGAAAATCTAAACTCACAGGAGAACGACCATAAGGTGCCCGAGGCAGCAATAGACCGTTGGAGACAAGTCGGCTGGAGGACGATGTATTGAATCTCGACGCAATTTGAGTGTTCCATCGTCATTAGAGGGCCTTGAACGTTACAATTAACTATCATTTTTGCGTCGGATTCGAAAATCTAGATTCACAGGAGAACGACCATAAGGTGCCCGAGGCAGCAATAGACCCTTTGAGACAAGTCGGCTGGAGGCCGATGTATTGGATCTCGACGCAATTTGAGTGGTTCCATTGTCATTAGAAGGCCCTGAACGTTACAATTAACTATCATTTTTGCGTCGGATTCGAAAATCTAGACTCACAGGAGAACGACCATAAGGTGCCCGAGGCAGCAATATCCCCTTGGAGACAAGTCGGCTGGAGGCCGATGTATTGAATCTCGACGCAATTTGAGTGGTTCCATTGTCATTAGAAGGCTCTGAACGTTACAATTAACTATCATTTTTGCGTCGGATTCGAAAATCTAGACTCACAGGAGAACGACCATAAGGTGCCCGAGGCAGCAATATCCCCTTGGAGACAAGTCGGCTGGAGGACGATGTATTGAATCTCGACGCAATTTGAGAGTTCCATCGTCATTAGGCGGCCCTGAACGTTACAATTAACTATCATTTTGGCGTCGGATTCATAAATCTATACTTACAAGAGAACGACCATAAAGTGCCCGAGGCAGCATTAGACCCTTGCAGACAAGTCGGCTGGAGGACGATGTATTGAATCGCGACGCAATTTGAGTGTTCCATCGTCATTAGGAGGCCCTGAATGTTACAATTAACTATCAGTTTTTCGTCGGATTCGAAAATCTAGACTCACAGCAGACGAACCATTTGGTGCCCGAGGCAGCAATATCCCCTTGGAGACAAATCGGCTGCAGGACGATGTATTGAATGCCGACGCAATTTGAGTCTACTATCGTCATTAGGAGGCGCTGAACGTTACAATTCACTATCATTTTTGCGTCGGATTCGAAAATCTAGACTCACAGGAGAAGGATCATATTGTGCCCGAGACAGCAATATCCCCTTGGAGACAAGTCGGCTGGAGGATGATGTATAGAGTCTCGACGCAATTTGAGTGTTCCATCGTCATTACAAGGCCCTGAACCTTACGATTAACTATCAGTTTCGCGTCGGATTCGAAAATCTACTCACAGGAGAAGTTCATACGGCGCTCGAGTCAGCAATATACCCCTTGGAGACAAATCGGCTGGAGGACGATGTATTGAATCTCGACGCAATTTGAGTCTTCTATCGTCATTAGGAGGCGCTGAACGTTACAATTCACTATCATTTTTGCGTCGGATTCGAAAATCTAGACTCACAGGAGAAAGATCATATTGTGCCCGAGACGGCAATATCCCCTTGGAGACAAGTCGGCTGGAGGACGATGTATTGAATCTCGACGCAATTCGAGTGTTCCATCGTCATTAAAAGGCCCTGAAAGTTACAATTAACTATGATTTTTGCGTCGGATTCGAAAATCTAGACTCACAGGGGAACGACCATAAGGTGCCCGAGGCAGCAATAGACCCTTGGAGACAAGTCGGCTGGAGGCCGATGTATTGGATCTCGACGCAATTTGAGTGTTCCATCGTCATTAGAAGGCCCTGAACGTAACAATTAACTATCATTTTTGCGTCGGATTCGAAAATCTAGACTCACAGGAGAACGACCATAAGGTGCCCGAGGCAGCAATAGACCCTTGGTGACAAGTCGGCTGGAGGCCGATGTATTGAATCTCGACGCAATTTGAGTGTTCCATCGTCATTAGAAGGCCCTGAACGTTACAATTAACTATCATTTTTGCGTTGGATACGAAAATCTAGACTCACAGGAGAACGACAATAAGGTGCCCGAGGCAGCAATAGACCCTTGGAGACAAGTCGGCTGGAGGACGATGTATTGAATCTCGACGCAATTTGAGAGTTCCATCGTCATTAGAAGGCCCTGAACGTTACAATTAACTATCATTTTTGCGTTGGATACGAAAATCTAGACTCACAGGAGAACGACAATAAGGTGCCCGAGGCAGCAATAGACCCTTGGAGACAAGTCGGCTGGAGGACGATGTATTGGATCGCGACGCAATTTGAGTGTTCCATCGTCATTAGGAGGCCCTGAATGTTACAATTAACTATCAGTATTTCGTCGGATTCGAAAATCTAGACTCACAGCAGACGAACCATTTGGTGCCCGAGGCAGCAATATCCCCTTGGAGACAAATCGGCTGGAGGACGATGTATTGAATGCCGACGCAATTTGAGTCTTCTATCGTCATTAGGAGGCTCTGAACGTTACAATTCACTATCATTTTTGCGTCGGATTCGAAAATCTAGACTCACAGGAGAAGGATCATATTGTGCCCGAGACAGCAATATCCCCTTGGAGACAAGTCGGCTGGAGGACGATGTATTGAATCTCGCCGCAATTTGAGTGTTCCATCGTCATTAGAAGGCCCTGAACGTTACAATTAACTATCATTTTTGCGTCGGATTCGAAAATCTAGACTCACAGGAGAACGACCATAAGGTGCCCGAGGCAGCAATAGACCCTTGGAGACAAGTCGGCTGGAGGACGATGTATTGAATCTCGACGCAATTTGAGTATTCCATCGGCATTAGGAGGCCCTGAACGTTAAAATTAACTATCATTTTTGCGTCGGATTCGATAATCTAAACTCACAGGAGAACGACCATACGGTGCTCGAGGCAGCAACAGACCCTAGGAGACAAGTCGGCTGGAGGACGATGTATTGAATCTCGACGCAATTTGAGTGTTCCATCGTCATTACAAGGCCCTGAACGTTACAATTAACTATCATTTTTGCGTCGGATTCGAAAATCTAGACTCACAGGAGAAGGATCATATTGTGCCCGAGACAGCAATATCCCCTTGGAGACAAGTCGGCTGGAGGACGATGTATTGAATCTCGACGCAATTTGAGTATTCCATCGTCATTAGAAGGCCCTGAACGTTACAATTAACTATCATTTTTGCGTCGGATTCGAAAATCTAGACTCACAGGAGAACGATTATAAGGTGCCCGAGGCAGCAATAGACCTTTGGAGACAAGTCGGCTGGAGGCCGATGTATTGAATCTCGACGCAATTTGAGTGTTCCATCGTCATTAGAAGGCCCTGAACGTTACAATTAACTATCATTTTTGCGTCGGATACGAAAATCTAGACACACAGGAGAACGACCATAAGGTGCCCGAGGCAGCAATAGACCCTTGGAGACAAGTCGGCTGGAGCACGATGTATTGAATCTCGACGCAATTTGAGAGTTCCATCGTCATTAGGCGGACCTGAACGTTACAATTAACTATCATTTTGGCGTCGGATTCGTAAATCTAGACTTACAAGAGAACGACCATAAAGTGCCCGAGGCAGCATTTGACCCTTGGAGACAAGTCGGCTGGAGGACGATGTATTGGATCGCGACGCAATTTGAGTGTACCATCGTCATTAGGAGGCCCTGAAAGTTACAATTAACTATCAGTTTTTCGTCGGATTCGAAAATCTAGACTCACAGCAGACGAACCATTTGGTGCCCGAGGCAGCAATATCCCCTTGGAGTGAAATCGGCTGGAGGACGATGTATTGAATGCCGACGCAATTTGAGTCTTCTATCGTCATTAGGAGGCGCTGAACGTTACAATTCACTATCATTTTCGCGTTGGATTCGAAAATCTAGACTCACAGGAGAAGGATCATATTGTGCCCGAGACAGCAATATCCCCTTGGAGACAAGTCGGCTGGAGGACGATGTATTGAATCTCGACGCAATTTGAGTGTTCCATCGTCATTAGAAGGCCCTGAACGTTACAATTAACTATCATTTTTGCGTCGGATTCGAAAATCTAGACTCACAGAAGAACGACCATAAGGTGCCCGAGGCAGCAATAGACCCTTGGAGACAAGTCGGCTGGAGGCCGATGTATTGAATCTCGACGCAATTTGAGTGTTCCATCGGCATTACAAGGCCCTGAACGTTAAAATTAACTATCATTTTTGCGTCGGATTCGATAATCTAAACTCACAGGAGAACGACCATACGGTGCCCGAGGCAGCAACAGACCCTTGGAGACAAGTCGGCTGGAGGACGATGTATTGGATCTCGACGCAATTTGAGTGTTCCATCGTCATTACAGGGCCCTGAACGTTACAATTAACTATCATTTTTGCGTCGGATTCGAAAATCTAGACTCACAGGAGAACGACCATACGGTGCCCGAGGCAGCAACAGACCCTTTGAGACAAGTCGGCTGGAGGCCGATGTATTGGATCTCGACGCAATTTGAGTGGTTCCATTGTCATTAGAAGGCCCTGAACGTTACAATTAACTATCATTTTTGCGTCGGATTCGAAAATCTAGACTCACAGGAGAACGACCATAAGGTGCCCGAGGCAGCAATATCCCCTTGGAGACAAGTCGGCTGGAGGACGATGTATTGAATCTCGACGACATTTGAGAGTTCCATCGTCATTAGGCGGCCCTGAACGTTACAATTAACTATCATTTTGGCGTCGGATTCATAAATCTATACTTACAAGAGAACGACCATAAAGTGCCCGAGGCAGCATTAGACCCTTGGAGACAAGTCGGCTGGAGGACGATGTATTGAATCGCGACGCAATTTGAGTGTTCCATCGTCATTAGGAGGCCGTGAATGTTACAATTAACTATCAGTTTTTCGTCGGATTCGAAAATCTAGACTCACAGCAGACGAACCATTTGGTGCCCGAGGCAGCAATATCCCCTTGGAGACAAATCGGCTGCAGGACGATGTATTGAATGCCGACGCAATTTGAGACTACTATCGTCATTAGGAGGCGCTGAACGTTACAATTCACTATCATTTTTGCGTCGGATTCGAAAATCTAGACTCACAGGAGAAGGATCATATTGTGCCCGAGACAGCAATATCCCCTTGGAGACAAGTCGGCTGGAGGATGATGTATAGAGTCTCGACGCAATTTGAGTGTTCCATCGTCATTACAAGGCCCTGAACCTTACGATTAACTATCAGTTTCGCGTCGGATTCGAAAATCTACTCACAGGAGAAGTTCATACGGCGCTCGAGTCAGCAATATACCCCTTGGAGACAAATCGGCTGGAGGACGATGTATTGAATCTCGACGCAATTTGAGTCTTCTATCGTCATTAGGAGGCGCTGAACGTTACAATTCACTATCATTTTTGCGTCGGATTCGAAAATCTAGACTCACAGGAGAAAGATCATATTGTGCCCGAGACGGCAATATCCCCTTGGAGACAAGTCGGCTGGAGGACGATGTATTGAATCTCGACGCAATTCGAGTGTTCCATCGTCATTAAAAGGCCCTGAACGTTACAATTAACTATGATTTTTGCGTCGGATTCGAAAATCTAGACTCACAGGGGAACGACCATAAGGTGCCCGAGGCAGCAATAGACCCTTGGAGACAAGTCGGCTGGAGGCCGATGTATTGGATCTCGACGCAATTTGAGTGTTCCATCGTCATTAGAAGGCCCTGAACGTAACAATTAACTATCATTTTTGCGTCGGATTCGAAAATCTAGACTCACAGGAGAACGACCATAAGGTGCCCGAGGCAGCAATAGACCCTTGGTGACAAGTCGGCTGGAGGTCGATGTATTGAATCTCGACGCAATTTGAGTGTTCCATCGTCATTAGAAGGCCCTGAACGTTACAATTAACTATCATTTTTGCGTTGGATACGAAAATCTAGACTCACAGGAGAACGACAATAAGGTGCCCGAGGCAGCAATAGACCCTTGGAGACAAGTCGGCTGGAGGACGATGTATTGAATCTCGACGCAATTTGAGAGTTCCATCGTCATTAGGCGGCCCTGAACGTTACAGCTAACTATCATTTTGGCGTCGGATTCGTAAATCTAGACTTACAAGAGAACGACCATAAAGTGCCCGAGGCAGCATTAGACCCTTGGAGACAAGTCGGCTGGAGGACGATGTATTGGATCGCGACGCAATTTGAGTGTTCCATCGTCATTAGGAGGCCCTGAATGTTACAATTAACTATCAGTTTTTCGTCGGATTCGAAAATCTAGACTCACAGCAGACGAACCATTTGGTGCCCGAGGCAGCAATATCCCCTTGGAGACAAATCGGCTGGAGGACGATGTATTGAATGCCGACGCAATTTGAGTCTTCTATCGTCATTAGGAGGCTCTGAACGTTACAATTCACTATCATTTTTGCGTCGGATTCGAAAATCTAGACTCACAGGAGAAGGATCATATTGTGCCCGAGACAGCAATATCCCCTTGGAGACAAGTCGGCTGGAGGACGATGTATTGAATCTCGACGCAATTTGAGTGTTCCATCGTCATTAGAAGGCCCTGAACGTTACAATTAACTATCATTTTTGCGTCGGATTCGAAAATCTAGACTCACAGGAGAACGACCATAAGGTGCCCGAGGCAGCAATAGACCCTTGGAGACAAGTCGGCTGGAGGACGATGTATTGAATCTCGACGCAATTTGAGTATTCCATCGGCATTAGGAGGCCCTGAACGTTAAAATTAACTATCATTTTTGCGTCGGATTCGATAATCTAAACTCACAGGAGAACGACCATGCGGTGCCCGAGGCAGCAACAGACCCTAGGAGACAAGTCGGCTGGAGGACGATGTTTTGAATCTCGACGCAATTTGAGTGTTCCATCGTCATTACAAGGCCCTGAACGTTACAATTAACTATCATTTTTGCGTCGGATTCGAAAATCTAGACTCACAGGAGAAGGATCATATTGTGCCCGAGACAGCAATATCCCCTTGGAGACAAGTCGGCTGGAGGACGATGTATTGAATCTCGACGCAATTTGAGTGTTCCATCGTCATTAGAAGGCCCTGAACGTTACAATTAACTATCATTTTTGCGTCGGATTCGAAAATCTAGACTCACAGGAGAACGATTATAAGGTGCCCGAGGCAGCAATAGACCTTTGGAGACAAGTCGGCTGGAGGCCGATGTATTGAATCTCGACGCAATTTGAGTGTTCCATCGTCATTAGAAGGCCCTGAACGTTACAATTAACTATCATTTTTGCGTCGGATACGAAAATCTAGACTCACAGGAGAACGACCATAAGGTGCCCGAGGCAGCAATAGACCCTTGGAGACAAGTCGGCTGGAGCACGATGTATTGAATCTCGACGCAATTTGAGAGTTCCATCGTCATTAGGCGGACCTGAACGTTACAATTAACTATCATTTTGGCGTCGGATTCGTAAATCTAGACTTACAAGAGAACGACCATAAAGTGCCCGAGGCAGCATTTGACCCTTGGAGACAAGTCGGCTGGAGGACGATGTATTGGATCGCGACGCAATTTGAGTGTACCATCGTCATTAGGAGGCCCTGAAAGTTACAATTAACTATCAGTTTTTCGTCGGATTCGAAAATCTAGACTCACAGCAGACGGACCATTTGGTGCCCGAGGCAGCAATATCCCCTTGGAGACAAGTCGGCTGGAGGCCGATGTATTGAATCTCGACGCAATTTGAGTGTTCCATCGGCATTACAAGGCCCTGAACGTTAAAATTAACTATCATTTTTGCGTCGGATTCGATAATCTAAACTCACAGGAGAACGACCATACGGTGCCCGAGGCAGCAACAGACCCTTGGAGACAAGTCGGCTGGAGGACGATGTATTGGATCTCGACGCAATTTGAGTGTTCCATCGTCATTACAAGGCCCTGAACGTTACAATTAACTATCATTTTTGTGTCGGATTCGAAAATCTAGACTCACAGGAGAACGACCATAAGGTGCCCGAGACAAGTCGGCTGAAGGACGATGTATTTGATCGCGACGCAATTTGAGTCTTCTATCGTCATTAGGAGGCGCTGAACGTTACAATTCACTATCATTTTTGCGTCGGATTCGAAACTCTAGACTCACAGGAGAAGGACCATGTGGTGCCCGAGGAAGCGATATCCCCTTGGAGACAAGTCGGCTGGAGGCCGATGTATTGAATCTCGACGCAATTTGAGTGTTCCATCGTCATTAGAAGGCCCTGAACGTTACAATTAACTATCATTTTGTCGTCGGATTCGTAGATCTAGACTTACAAGAGAACGACCATAAAGTGCCCGAGGCAGCATTAGACCCTTGGAGGCATGTCGGCTGGAGGACGATGTATTGGATCGCGACGCAATTTGAGTGTTCCATCGTCATTAGGAGGCCCTGAACGTTACAATTAACTATGATTTTTGCGTCGGATTCGAAAATCTAGACTCGCAGGAGAACGACCATAAGGTGCCCGAGGCAGCAATAGACCCTTGGAGACAAGTCGGCTGGAGGCCGATGTATTGAATCTCGACGCAATTTGAGTGTTCCATCGTCATTAGAAGGCCCTGAACGTTACAATTAACTATCATTTTTGCGTCGGATACGGAAATCTACACTCACAGGAGAACGACCATAAGGTGCCCGAGGCAGCAGTAGACCCTTGGAGACAAGTCGGCTGAAGGACGATGTATTGAATCTCGACGCAATTTGAGAGTTCCATCGTCATTAGGCGGCCCTGAACGTTACAATTAACTACCAATTTGGCGTCGGATTCGTAAATCCAGACTTACAAGAGAACGACCATAAAGTGCCCGATGCAGCATAAGACCCTTGGAGACAAGTCGGCTGGAGGAAGATGTATTGAATCCCGACGCAATTTGAGTCTTCTATCGTCATTAGGAGGCGCTGAACGTTACAATTCACTATCATTTTTGCGTCGGATTCGAAAATCTAGACTCACAGGAGAAGGATCATATTGTGCCCGAGACAGCAATATCCCCTTGGAGACAAGTCGGCTGGAGGACGATGTATTGGATCGCGACGCAATTTGAGTCTTCTATCGTCATTAGGAGGCGCTGAACGTTATAATTCACTACCATTTTTGCGTCGGATTAGAAAATCTAGACTCACAGGAGAAGGACCATGTGGTGCCCGAGGCAGCGATATCCCACTTGGAGACAAGTCGGCTGGAGGCCGATGTATTGAATCTCGACGCAATTTGAGTGTTCCATCGGCATTAGAAGGCCCTGAACGTTACAATTAACTATCATTTTTGCGTCGGATTCGATAATCTAAACTCACAGGAGAACGACTATATGTTGCCCGAGGCAGCAATAGACCCTTGGAGACAAGTCGGCTGGAGGCCGATGTATTGAATCTCGACGCAATTTGAGTGTTCCATCGTCATTAGAAGGCCCTGAACGTTACAATTAACTATCATTTTTGCGTCGGATACGAAAATCTAGACTCACAGGAGAACGACCATAAGGTGCTCGAGGCAGCAATAGACCCTTGGAGACAAGTCGGCTGGAGGACGATGCAGTGAATCTCGACGCAATTTGAGAGTTCCATCATCATTAGGCGGCCCTGAACGTTACAATTAACTATCAATTTGGCGTCGGATTCGTAAATCTAGACTTACAAGAGAACGACCATAAAGTGCCCGCGGCAGCATTAGACCCTTGGAGACAAGTCGGCTGGAGGACGATGTATTGGATCGCGACGCAATTTGAGTGTTCCATCGTCATTAGGAGGCCCTGAATGTTACAATTAACTATCATTTTTGCGTCGAATTCGAAAATCTAGAATCACAGGAGAAGGACCATGTGGTCATTAGGTCATTAGGAGGCGCTGAAAGTTACAATTCACTATCATTTTTGCGTCGGATTCGAAAATCTAGACTCACAGGAGAAGGACCATGTGGTGCCCGAGGCAGCGATATCCCCTTTGAGACAAGTCGGCTGGAGGCCGATGTATTGAATCTCGACGCAATTTGAGTGTTCCATCGTCATTAGAAGGCCTTGAAAGTTACAATTAACTATCATTTTTGCGTCGTATACGAAAATCTAGACTCACAGGAGAACGACCATAAGGTGCCCGAGGCAGCAATAGACCCTTGGAGACAAGTCGGCTGGAGGACGATGTATTGAATCTCGACGCAATTTGAGAGTTCCATCGTCATTAGGCGGCCCTGAACGTTACAATTAACTATCATTTTGGCGTCGGATTCGTAAATCTAGACTTACAAGAGAACGACCATAAAGTGCCCGAGGCAGCATTAGACCCTTGGAGACAAGTCGGTTGGAGGACGATGTATTGGATCGCGACGCAATTTGAGTGTTCCATCGTCATTAGGAGGCCCTGAATGTTACAATTAACTATCAGTTTTTCGTCGGATTCGAAAATCTAGACTCACAGCAGACGAACCATTTGGTGCCCGAGGCAGCAATATCCCCCTGGAGACAAATCGGCTGGAGGACGATGTATTGAATCCCGACGCAATTTGAGTCTTCTATCGTCATTAGGAGGCGCTGAACGTTACAATTCACTATCATTTTTGCGTCGGATTCGAAAATCTAGACTCACAGGAGAAGGATCATATTGTGCCCGAGACAGCAATATCCCCTTGGAGACAAGTCGGCTGGAGGACGATGTATGGAATCTCGACGCAATTTGAGTGTTCCATCGTCATTAGAAGGCCCTGAACGTTACAATTAACTATCATTTTTGCGTCGGATTCGAAAATCTAGACTCACAGGAGAACGACCATAAGGTGCCCGAGGCAGCAATAGACTCTTGGAGACAAGTCGGCTGGAGGACGATGGATTGAATCTCGACGCAATTTGAATGTTCCATCGGCATTACAAGGCCCTGAACGTTAAAATTAACTATCATTTTTGCGTCGGATTCGATAATCTAAACTCACAGGAGAACGACCATACGGTGCCCGAGGCAGCAACAGACCCTTGGAGACAAGTCGGCTGGAGGACGATGTATTGGATCTCGACGCAATTTGAGTGTTCCATCGTCATTACAAGGCCCTGAACGTTACAATTAACTATCATTCTTGCGTCGGATTCGATAATCTAAACTCACAGGAGAACGACCATAAGGTGCCCGAGGCAGCAACAGACCCTTGGAGACAAGTCGGCTGGAGGCCGATGTATTGAATCTCGACGCAATTTGAGTGTTCCATCGGCATTAGGAGGCCCTGAACGTTACAATTAACTATCATTTTTGCGTCGGATTCGATAATATAAACTCACAGGAGAACGACCATAAGGTGCCCGAGGCAGCAATAGACCCTTGGAGACAAGTCGGCTGGAGGCCGATGTATTGAATCTCGACGCAATTTGAGTGTTCCATCGTCATTAGAAGGCCCTGAACGTTACAATTAACTTTCATTTTTGCGTCGGATTCGAAAATCTAGACTCACAGGAGAACGACCATAAGGTGCCCGAGGCAGCAATAGATCCCTGGTGACAAGTCGGCTGGAGGCCGATGTATTGAATCTCGACGCAATTTGAGTGTTCCATTATCGTTAGAAGGCCCTGAAAGTTACAATTAAGTATCATTTTTGCGTCGGATACGAAAATCTAGACTCACAGGAGAACGACCATAAGGTGCTCGAGGCAGCAATAGACCCTTGGAGACAAGTCGGCTGGAGGACGATGTATTGAATCTCGACGCAATTTGAGAGTGCCATCATCATTAGGCGGCCCTGAACGTTACAATTAACTATCATTTTGGCGTCGGATTCGTAAATCTACACTTACAAGAGAACGACCATAAAGTGCCCGCGGCAGCATTAGACCATTGGAGACAAGTCGGCTGGAGGACGATGTATTGGATCGCGATGCAATTTGAGTGTTCCATCGTCATTAGGAGGCCCTGAATGTTACAATTAACTATCATTTTTGCGTCGGATTCGAAAATCTAGACTCACAGGAGAAGGACCATGTGGTGCCCGAGGCGGCGATATCCCCTTGGAGACAAGTCGGCTGGAGGCCGATGTATTGAATCTCGACGCAATTTGAGTGTTCCATCGTCATTAGAAGGCCGTGAAAGTTACAATAAACTATCATTTTTGCGTCGGATACGAAAATCTAGACTCACAGGAGAACGACCATAAGGTGCCCGAGGCAGCAATATACCCTTGGCGACAAGTCGGCTGGAGGACGATGTATTGAATCTCGACGCAATTTGTGTGTTCCATCGTCATTAGAAGGCCCTGAACGTTACAATTAACTATCATTTTTGCGTCGGATACGAAAATCTGGACACACAGGAGAACGACCATAAGGTGCCCGAGGCAGCAATAGACCCTTGGAGACAAGTCGGCTGGAGGACGATGTATTGAATCGCGACGCAATTTGAGTGTCCCATCGTCATTAGGAGGCCCTAAACATTACAATTAACTATCATTTTTGCGTCGGATTCGTAACTCTAGACTTACAAGAGAACGACCATAAAGTGCCCGCGGCAGCATTAGACCCTTGGAGACAAGTCGGCTGGAGGACGATGTATTGGATCGCGACGCAATTTGAGTGTTCCATCGTCATTAGGAGGCCCTGAATGTTACAATTAACTATCAGTTTTGCGTCGGATTCGAAAATCTAGACTCACAGGAGAAGGACCATGTGTGCCCGAGGCAGCGATATCCCCTTGGAGACAAGTCGGCTGGAGGCCGATGTATTGAATCTCGACGCAATTTGAGTGTCCCATCGTCATTAGAAGCCCCTGAACGTTACAATTAACTATCATTTTTGCGTCGGATACGAAAATCTAGACTCACAGGAGAACGACCATAAGGTGCCCGAGGCAGCAATAGACCCTTGGAGACAAGTCAGCTGGAGGACGATGTATTGAATCTCGACGCAATTTGAGAGTTCCATCGTCATTAGGCGGCCCTGAACGTTACAATTAACTATCATTTTGGCGTAGGATTCGTAAATCTAGACATACAAGAGAACGACCATAAAGTGCCCTTGGAGACAAGTCGGCTGGAGGACGATGTATTGGATCGCGACGCAATTTGAGTGTTCCATCGTCATTAGGAGGCCCTGAATGTTACAATTAACTATCAGTTTTTCGTCGGATTCGAAAATCTAGACTCACAGCAGACGAACCATTTGGTGCCCGAGGCAGCAATATCCACTTGGAGACAAATCGGCTGGAGGACGATGTATTGAATCCCGACGCAATTTGAGTCTTCTATCGTCATTAGGAGGCGCTGAACGTTACAATTCACTATCAGTTTTTCGTCGGATTCGAAAATCTAGAATCACAGCAGACGAACCATTTGGTGCCCGAGGCAGCAATATCCCCTTGGATACAAATCGGCTGGAGGACGATGTATTGAATTCCGACGCAATTTGAGTCTTCTATCGTCATTAGGAGGCGCTGAACGTTACAATTCACTATCATTTTTGCGTCGGATTCGAAAATATAGACTCACAGGAGAAGGATCATATTGTGCGCGAGACAGCAATATCCCCTTGGAGACAAGTCGGCTGGAGGACAATGTATTGAATCTCGACGCAATTTGAGTGTCCCATCGTCATTAGGAGGCCCTAAACATTACAATTAACTATCATTTTTGCGTCGGATTCGTAAATCTAGACTTACAAGAGAACGACCATAAAGTGCCCGCGGCAGCATTAGACCATTGGAGACAAGTCGGCTGGAGGACGATGTATTGGATCGCGACGCAATTTGAGTGTTCCATCGTCATTTGGAGGCCCTGAATGTTACAATTAACTATCATTTTTGCGTCGGATTCGAAAATCTAGACTCACAGGAGAAGGACCATGTGGTGCCCGAGGCGGCGATATCCCCTTGGAGACAAGTCGGCTGGAGGCCGATGTATTGAATCTCGACGCAATTTGAGTGTTCCATCGTCATTAGAAGGCCCTGAAAGTTACAATAAACTATCATTTTTGCGTCGGATACGAAAATCTAGACTCACAGGAGAACGACCATAAGGTGCCCGAGGCAGCAATAGACCCTTGGAGACAAGTCGGCTGGAGGAAGATGTATTGAATCTCGACGCAATTTGAGAGTTCCATCGTCATTAGGCGGCCCTGAACGTTACAATTAACTATCATTTTGGCGTCGGATTCGTAAATCTAGACTTACAAGAGAACGACCATAAAGTGCCCGAGGCAGCATTAGACCCTTGGAGACAAGTCGGCTGGAGGACGATGTATTGGATCGCGACGCAATTTGAGTGTTCCATCGTCATTAGGAGGCCCTGAATGTTACAATTAACTATCAGTTTTTCGTCGGATTCGAAAATCTAGACTCACAGCAGACGAACCATTTGGTGCCCGAGGCAGCAATATCCCCTTGGAGACAAATCGGCTGGAGGACGATGTATTAAATCCCGACGCAATTTGAGTCTTCTATCGTCATTAGGAGGCGCTGAACGTTACAATTCACTATCAGTTTTTCGTCGGATTCGAAAATATAGAATTAGAGCAGACGAACCATTTGGTGCCCGAGGCAGCAATATCCCCTTGGATACAAATCGGCTGGAGGACGATGTATTGAATCCCGACGCTATTTGAGTCTTCTATCGTCATTAGGAGGCTCTGAACGTTACAATTCACTATCATTTTTGCGTCGGATTCGAAAATCTAGACTCACAGGAGAAGGATCATATTGTGCCCGAAACAGCAATATCCCCTTGCAGACAAGTCGGCTGGAGGACGATGTATTGAATCTCGACGCAATTTGAGTGTTCCATCGTCATTAGAAGGCCCTGAACGTTACAATTAACTATCATTTTTGCGTCGGATTCGAAAATCTAGACTCACAGGAGAACGACCATAAGGTGCCCGAGTCAGCAATAGACCCTTGGAGACAAGTCGGCTGGAGGCCGATGTATTGAATCTCGACGCAATTTGAGTGATCCATCGGCATTAGGAGGCCCCGAACGTTAAAATTAACTATCATTTTTGCGTCGGATTCGATAATCTAGACTCACAGGAGAACGACCATAAGGTGCCCGAGGCAGCAATAGACCCTTGGAGACAAGTCGGCTGGAGGACGATGTATTGAATCTCGACGCAATTTGAGAGTTCCATCGTCATTAGGCGGCCCTGAACGTTACAATCAACTATCATTTTGGCGTCGGATTCGTAAATCTAGACTTACAAGAGAACGACCATAAAGTGCCCGAGGCAGCATTATACCCTTGGAGACGGCTGGAGGACGATGTATTGGATCGCGACGCAATTTGAGTGTTCCATCGTCATTAGGAGGCCCTGAATGTTACAATTAACTATCAGTTTTTCGTCGGATTCGAAAATCTAGACTCACAGCAGACGAACCATTTGGTGCCCGAGGCAGCAATATCCCCTTGGAGACAAATCGGCTGGAGGATGATGTATTGAATCCCGACGCAATTTGAGTCTTCTATCGTCATTAGGAGGCGCTGAACGTTACAATTCACTATCATTTTTGCGTCGGATTCGAAAATCTAGACTCACAGGAGAAGGATCATATTGTGCCCGAGACAGCAATATCCCCTTGGAGACAAGTCGGCTGGAGGACGATGTATTGAATCTCGACGCAATTTTAGTGTTCCATCGTCATTAGAAGGCCCTGAACGATACAATTAACTATCATTTTTGCGTCGGATTCGAAAATCTAGACTCACAGGAGAACGACCATAAGGTGCCCGAGGCAGCAATATACCCTTGCCGACAAGTCGGCTGGAGGACGATGTATTGAATCTCGACGCAATTTGAGTGTTCCATCTTCATTAGAAGGCCCTGAACGTTACAATTAACTATCATTTTTGCGTCGGATACGAAAATCTGGACACACAGGAGAACGACCATAAGGTGCCCGAGGCAGCAATAGACCCTTGGAGACAAGTCGGCTGGAGGACGATGTATTGAATCGCGACGCAATTTGAGAGTTCCATCGTCATTAGGCGGCCCTGAACGTTACAATTAACTATCATTTTGGCGTCGGATTCGTAAATCTAGACTTACAAGAGAACGCCCATAAAGTGCCCGAGGCAGCATTAGACCCTTGGAGACAAGTCGGCTGGAGGACGATGTATTGGATCGCGACGCAATTTGAGTGTTCCATCGTCACTAGGAGGCCCTGAATGTTACAATTAACTATCAGTTTTTCGTCGGATTCGAAAACCTAGACTCACAGCAGACGAACCATTTGGTGCCCGAGGCAGCAATATCCCCTTGGAGACAAATCGGCTGGAGGACGATGTATTGAATCCCGACGCAATTTGAGTCTTCTATCGTCATTAGGAGGCGCTGAACGTTACAATTCACTATCATTTTTGCGTCGGATTCGATAATCTAGACTCACAGGAAAAGGATCATATTGTGCGCGAGACAGCAATATCCCCTTGGAGACAAGTCGGCTGGAGGACAATGTATTGAATCTCGACGCAATTTGAGTGTCCCATCGTCATTAGCAGGCCCTAAACATTACAATTAACTATCATTTTTGCGTCGGATTCGTAACTCTAGACTCACAAGAGAACGACCATAAAGTGCCCGCGGCAGCATTAGACCCTTGGAGACAAGTCGGCTGGAGGACGATGTATTGGATCGCGACGCAATTTGAGTGTTCCATCGTCATTAGGAGGCCCTGAATGTTACAATTAACTATCAGTTTTGCGTCGGATTCGAAAATCTAGACTCACAGGAGAAGGACCATGTGGTGCCCGAGGCAGCGATATCCCCTTGGAGACAAGTCGGCTGGAAACCCATGTATTGAATCTCGACGCAATTTGAGTGTTCCATCGTCATTAGAAGGCCCTGAAAGTTACAATTAACTATCATTTTTGCGTCGGATACGAAAATCTAGACTCACAGGAGAACGACCATAAGGTGCCCGAGGCAGCAATAGACCCTTGGGGACAAGTCGGCTGGAGGACGATGTATTGAATCTCGACGCAATTTGAGAGTTCCATCGTCATTAGGCGGCCCTGAACGTTACAATTAACTATCATTTTGGCGTCCGATTCGTAAATCTAGACTTACAAGAGAACGACCATAAAGTGCCCGAGGCAGCATTAGACCCTTGGAGACAAGTCGGCTGGAGGACGATGTATTGGATCGCGACGCAATTTGAGTGTTCCATCGTCATTAGGAGGCCCTGAATGTTACAATTAACTATCAGTTTTTCGTCGGATTCGAAAATCTAGACTCACAGCAGACGAACCATTTGGTGCCCGAGGCAGACTTGGAGACAAATCGGCTGGAGGACGATGTATTGAATCCCGACGCAATTTGAGTCTTCTATCGTCATTAGGAGGCTCTGAACGTTACAATTAACTATCATTTTTGCGTCGGATTCGAAAATCTAGACTCACAGGAGAACGACCATACGGTGCCCGAGGCAGCAATATCCCCTTGGAGACAAATCGGCTGGAAGACGATGTATTGAATCCCGACGCAATTTGAGTCTTCTATCGTCATTAGGAGGCGCTGAACGTTACAATTAACTATCATTTTTGCGTCGGATTCGAAAATCTAGACTCACAGGAGAAGGATCATATTGTGCCCGAGACAGCAATATCCCCATGGAGACAAGTCGGCTGGAGGACGATGTATTGAATCTCGACGCAATTTGAGAGTTCCATCGGCATTAGGAGGCCCTGAACGTTAAAATTAACTATCATTTTTGCGTCGGATCGATAATCTAAACTCACAGGAGAACGACCATACGGTGCCCGAGGCAGCAACAGACCCTTGGAGACAAGTCGGCTGGAGGACGATGTATTGGATCTCGACGCAATTTGAGTGTTCCATCGTCATTACAAGGCCCTGAACGTTACAATTAACTATCATTTTTGCGTCGGATTCGAAAATCTAGACTCACAGGAGAACGACCATAAGGTGCCCGAGGCAGCAATAGACCCGTGGAGACAAGTCGGCTGGAGGACGATGTATTGGATCGCGACGCAATTTGAGTCTTCTATCGTCATTAGGAGGCGCTGAACGTTACAATTCACTATCATTTTTGCGTCGGATTCGAAAATCTAGACTCACAGGAGAAGGAACATGTGGTGCCCGAGGCAGCGATATCCCCTTGGAGGCAAGTCGGCTGGAGGCCGATGTATTGAATCTCGACGCAATTTGAGTGTTCCATCGGCATTAGGAGGCCCTGAACGTTAAAATTAACTATCATTTTTGCGTCGGATTCGATAATCTAAACTCACAGGAGAACGACCATACGGTGCCCGAGGCAGCAACAGACCCTTGGAGACAAGTCGGCTGGAGGACGATGTATTGGATCTTGACGCAATTTGAGTGTTCCATCGTCATTAGAAGGCCCTGAAAGTTACAATAAACTATCATTTTTGCGTCGGATACGAAAATCTAGACTCACAGGAGAACGACCATAAGGTGCCCGAGGCAGCAATAGACCCTTGGAGACAAGTCGGCTGGAGGACGATGTATTGGATCGCGACGTAATTTGAGTGTTCCATCGTCATTAGGAGGCCCTGAATGTTACAATTAACTATCAGTTTTTCGTCGGATTCGAAAATCTAGACCTACAGCAGACGAACCATTTGGTGCTCGATGCAGCAATATCCCCTTGGAGACAAATCGGCTGGAGGACGATGTATTGAACCCCGACGCAATTTGAGTCTTCTATCGTCATTAGGAGGCGCTGAACGTTACAATTCACGATCATTTTTGCGTCGGATTCGAAAATCTAGACTCACAGGAGAAGGATCATATTGTGCCCGAGACAGCAATATCCCCTTGGAGACAAGTCGGCTGGAGGACGATGTATTGAATCTCGACGCAATTTGAGTGTTTCATCGTCATTAGAAGGCCTTGAACGTTACAATTAACTATCATTTTTGCGTCGGATTCGAAAATCTAGACTCACAGGAGAACGACCATAAGGTGCCCGAGGCAGCAATAGACCCTTGGAGACAAGTCGGCTGGAGGCCGATGTATTGAATCTCGACGCAATTTGAGTGTTCCATCGGAATTAGGAGGCCCTGAACGTTAAAATTAACTATCATTTTTGCGTCGGATTCGATAATCTAAACTCACAGGAGAACGACCATACGGTGCCCGAGGCAGCAACAGACCCTTGGAGACAAGTCGGCTGGAGGACGATGTATTGGATCTTGACGCAATTTGAGTGTTCCATCGTCATTACAAGGCCCTGAACGTTACAATTAACTATCATTTTTACGTCGGATTCGAAAATCTAGACTCACAGGAGAACGTCCATAAGGTGCCCGAGGCAGCAATAGACCCATGGAGACAAGTCGGCTGGAGGACGATGTATTGGATCGCGACGCAATTGGAGTCTTCTATCGTTATTAGGAGGCTCTGAACGTTACAATTCACTATCATTTTTGCGACGGATTCGAAAATCTAGACTCACAGGAGAAGCACCATGTGGTGCCCGAGGCAGCGATATCCCCTTGGAGACAAGTCGGCTGGAGGCCGATGTATTGAATCTCGACGCAATTTGAGTGTTCCATCGTCATTAGAAGGCCCTGAAAGTTACAATTAACTATCATTTTTGCGTCGGATACGAAAATCTAGACTCACAGGAGAACGACCATAAGGTGCCCGAGGCAGCAATAGACCCTTGGAGACAAGTCGGCTGGAGGACGATGTATTGAATCTCGACGCAATTTGAGAGTTCCATCGTCATTAGGCGGCCCTGAACGTTACAATTAACTATCATTTTGGCGACGGATTCGTAAATCTAGACTTACAAGAGAACGACCATAAAGTGCCCGAGGCAGCATTAGACCCTTGGAGACAAGTCGGCTGGAGGACGATGTATTGGATCGCGACGTAATTTGAGTGTTCCATCGTCATTAGGAGGCCCTGAATGTTACAATTAACTATCAGTTTTTCGTCGGATTCGAAAATCTAGACCTACAGCAGACGAACCATTTGGTGCTCGATGCAGCAATATCCCCTTGGTGACAAATCGGCTGGAGGACGATGTATTGAATCCCGACGCAATTTGAGTCTTCTATCGTCATTAGGAGGCGCTGAACGTTACAATTCACTATCATTCTTGCGTCGGATTCGAAAATCTAGACTCACAGGAGAAGGATCATATTGTGCCCGAGACAGCAATATCCCCTTGGAGACAAGTCGGCTGGAGGACGATGTATTGAATCTCGACGCAATTTGAGTGTTCCATCGTCATTAGAAGGCCCTGAACGTTACAATTAACTATCATTTTTGCGTCGGATTCGAAAATCTAGACTCACAGGAGAACGACCATAAGGTGCCCGAGGCAGCAATAGACCCTTGGAGACAAGTCGGCTGGAGGCCGATGTATTGAATCTCGACGCAATTTGAGTGTTCCATCGGCATTAGGAGGCCCTGAACGTTAAAATTAACTATCATTTTTGCGTCGGATTCGATAATCTAAACTCACAGGAGAACGACCATACGGTGCCCGAGGCAGCAACAGACCCTTGGAGACAAGTCGGCTGGAGGACGATGTATTGGATCTTGACGCAATTTGAGTGTTCCATCGTCATTACAAGGCCCTGAACATTACAATTAACTATCATTTTTGCGTCGGATTCGAAAATCTAGACTCACAGGAGAACGACCATAAGGTGCCCGAGGCAGCAATAGACCCATGGAGACAAGTCGGCTGGAGGACGATGTATTGGATCGCGACGCAATTTGAGTCTTCTATCGTTATTAGGAGGCGCTGAACGTTACAATTCACTATCATTTTTGCGTCGGATTCGAAAATCTAGACTCACAGGAGAAGGACCATGTGGTGCACGAGGCAGCGATATCCCCTTGGAGACAAGTCGGCTGGAGGCCGATGTATTGAATCTCGACGCAATTTGAGAGTTCGATCGTCATTAGAAGGCCCTGGACGTTACAATTAACTATCATTTTTGCGCCGGATACGAAAATCTAGACTCACAGGACAACGACCATAAGGTGACCGAGGCAGCAATAGACCCTTGGAGACAAGTCGGCTGGAGGACCTTGTATTGAATCTCGACGCAATTTGAGAGTTCCATCGTCATTAGGCGGCCCTGAACGTTACAATTAACTATCATATTGGCGTCGGATTCGTAAATCTAGACTTACAAGAGAACGACCATAAAGTGCCCGAGGCAGCATTAGACCCATGGAGACAAGTCGGCTGGAGGACGATGTATTGGATCGCGACGCAATTTGTGTGTTCCATCGTCATTAGGAGGCCCTGAATGTTACAATTAACTATCAGTTTTTCGTCGGATTCGAAAATCTAGACTCACAGCAGACGAACCATTTGGTGCCCGAGGCAGCAATATCCCCTTGGAGACAAATCGGCTGGAGGACGATGTATTGAATCCCGACGCAATTTGAGTCTTCTATCGTCATTAGGAGGCGTTGAACGTTACAATTCACTATCATCTTTGCGTCGGATTCGAAAACCTAGACTCACAGGAGAAGGATCATATTGTGCCGGAGACAGCAATATCCCTTTGGAGACAAGTCGGCTGGAGGACGATGTATTGGATCGCGACGCAATTTGAGTCTTCTATCGTCATTAGGAGGCGCTGAACGTTATAATTCACTATCATTTTTGCGTCTGATTTGAAAATTCAGACTCACTGGAGAAGTACCATGTGGTGCCCGAGGCAGCGATATCCCCTTGGAGACAAGTCGGCTGGAGGCCGATGTATTGAATCTCGACGCA
Source organism: Schistocerca americana (assembly GCF_021461395.2). Classification (NCBI taxonomy): domain Eukaryota; kingdom Metazoa; phylum Arthropoda; class Insecta; order Orthoptera; family Acrididae; genus Schistocerca; species Schistocerca americana. Next base: position 55,809 of record NW_025726351.1, read on the forward strand.
ATTTGAGTGTTCCATCGGCATTAGGAGGCCCTGAACGTTAAAATTAACTATCATTCTTGCGTCGGATTCGATAATCTAAACTCACAGGAGAACGACCATAAGGTGCCCGAGGCAGCAACAGACCCTTGGAGACAAGTCGGCTGGAGGCCGATGTATTGAATCTCGACGCAATTTGAGTGTTCCATCGTCATTAGAAGGCCCTGAACGTTACAATTAACTATCATTTTTGCGTCGGATTCGAAAATCTAGACTCACAGGAGAACGACCATAAGGTGCCCGAGGCAGCAATAGTCGGCTGGAGGCCGATGTATTGAATCTCAACGCAATTTGAGAGTTCCATCGTCATTAGGCGGCCCTGAACGTTACAATTAACTATCATTTTGGCGTCGGATTCGTAAATCTAGACTTACAAGAGAACGACCATAAAGTGCCCGAGGCAGCATTAGACCCTTGGAGACAAGTCGGCTGGAGGACGATGTATTGGATCGCGACGTAATTTGAGTGTTCCATCGTCATTAGGAGGCCCTGAATGTTACAATTAACTATCAGTTTTTCGTCGGATTCGAAAATCTAGACCTACAGGAGACGAACCATTTGGTGCTCGATGCAGCAATATCCCCTTGGAGACAAATCGGCTGGAGGACGATGTATTGAATCCCGACGCAATTTGAGTCTTCTATCGTCATTAGGAGGCGCTGAACGTTACAATTCACTATCATTTTTGCGTCGGATTCGAGAATCTAGACTCACAGGAGAAGGATCATATTGTGCCCGAGACAGCAATATCCCCTTGGAGACAAGTCGGCTGGAGGACGATGTATTGAATCTCGACGCAATTTGAGTGTTCCATCGTCATTAGAAGGCCCTGAACGTTACAATTAACTATCATTTTTGCGTCGGATTCGAAAATCTAGACTCACAGGAGAATGACCATAAGGTGCCCGAGGCAGCAATAGACCCTTGGAGACAAGTCGGCTGGAGGCCGATGTATTGAATCTCGACGCAATTTGAGTGTTCCATCGGCATTAGGAGGCCCTGAACGTTACAATTAACTATCATTTTTGCGCCGGATACGAAAATCTAGACTCACAGGAGAACGACCATAAGGTGCCCGAGGCAGCAATAGATCCTTGGAGACAAGTCGGCTGGAGGACCTTGTATTGAATCTCGACGCAATTTGAGAGTTCCATCGTCATTAGGCGGCCCTGAACGTTACAATTAACTATCATATTGGCGTCGGATTCGTAAATCTAGACTTACAAGAGAACGACCATAAAGAGCCCGAGGCAGCATTAGACCCATGGAGACAAGTCGGCTGGAGGACGATGTATTGGATCGCGACGCAATTTGTGTGTTCCATCGTCATTAGGAGGCCCTGAATGTTACAATTAACTATCAGTTTTTCGTCGGATTCGAAAATCTAGACTCACAGCAGACGAACCATTTGGTGCCCGAGGCAGCAATATCCCCTTGGAGACAAATCGGCTGGAGGACGATGTATTGAATCCCGACGCAATTTGAGTCTTCTATCGTCATTAGGAGGTGCTGAACGTTACAATTAACTATCATTTTTGCGTCGGATTCGAAAATCTAGACTCACAGGCGAAGGATCATATTGTGCCCGAGACAGCAATATCCCCTTGGAGACAAGTCGGCTGGAGGACGATGTATTGAATCTCGACGCAATTTGAGTGTTCCATCGTCATTAGAAGGCCATGAAAGTTACAATTAACTATCATTTTTGCGTCGGATACGAAAATCTAGACTCACAGGAGAACGACCATAAGGTGCATGAGGCAGCAATAGACCCTTGGAGACAAGTCGGCTGGAGGACGATGTATTGAATCCCGACGCAATTTGAGTCTTCTATCGCCATTAGGAGGCGCTGAACGTTACAATTCACTATCATCTTTGCGTCGGATTCGAAAATCTAGACTCACAGGAGAAGGATCATATTGTGCCGGAGACAGCAATATCCCTGTGGAGACAAGTCGGCTGGAGGACGATGTATTGAATCTCGACGAAATTTGAGTGTTCCATCGTCATTAGAAGGCCCTGAACGTTACAATTAACTATCATTTTTGCGTCGCATTCGAAAATCTAGACTCACAGGAGAACGACCATAAGGTGCCCGAGGCAGCAATAGACCCTTGGAGACAAGTCGGCTGGAGGCCGATGTATTGAATCTCGACGCAATTTGAGTGTTCCATCGGCATTAGGAGGCCCTGAACGTTAAAATTAACTATCATTTTTGCGTCGGATTCGATAATCTAAACTCACAGGAGAACGACCATACGGTGCCCGAGGCAGCAACAGACCCTTGGAGACAAGTCGGCTGGAGGACGATGTATTGGATCTCGACGCAATTTGAGTGTTCCATCGTCATTACAAGGCCCTGAACGTTACAATTAACTATCATTTTTGCGTCGGATTCGAAAATCTAGACTCACAGGAGAACGACCATAAGGTGCCCGAGGCAGCAATAGACCCATGGAGACAAGTCGGCTGGAGGTCGATGTATTGGATCGCGACGCAATTTGAGTCTTCTATCGTCATTAGGAGGCGCTGAACGTTACAATTCACTATCATTTTTGCGTCGGATTCGAAAATCTAGACTCACAGGAGGAGGACCATGTGGTGCCCGAGGCAGCGATTTCCCCTTGGAGACGAGTCGGCTGGAGGCCGATGTATTGAATCTCGACGCAATTTGAGTGTTCCATCGTCATTAGAAGGCCCTGAAAGTTACAATTAACTATCATTTTTGCGTCGGATACGAAAATCTAGACTCACAGCAGAACGACCATAAGGTGCCCGAGGCAGCAATAGACCCTTGGAGACAAGTCGGCTGGAGGACGATGTATTGAATCTCGACGCAATTTGAGAGTTCCATCGTCATTAGGTGGCCCTGAACGTTACAATTAACTATCATTTTGGCGTCGGATTTGTAAATCTAGACTTACAAGAGAACGACCATAAAGTGCCCGAGGCAGCATTAGACGCTTGGAGACAAGTCGGCTGGAGGACGATGTATTGGATCGCGACGCAATTTGAGTGTTCCATCGTCATTAGGAGGCCCTGAATGTTACAATTAACTATCAGTTTTTCGTCGGATTCGAAAATCTAGACTCACAGCAGACGAACCATTTGGTGCCCGAGGCAGCAATATCCCCTTGGAGACAAATCGGCTGGAGGACGATGTATTGAATCCCGACGCAATTTGAGTCTTCTATCGTCATTAGGAGGCGCTGAACGTTACAATTAACTATCATTTTTGCGTCGGATTCGAAAATCTAGACTCACAGGAGAAGGATCATATTGTGCCCGAGACAGCAATATCCCCTTGGAAACAAGTCGGCTGGAGGACGATGTATTGAATCTCGAGGCAATTTGAGTGTTAAATCGTCATTAGAAGGCCCTGAACGTTACAATTAACTATCATTTTTGCGTCGGATTCGAAAATCTAGACTCACAGGAGAACGACCATAAGGTGCCCGAGGCAGCAATAGACCCTTGGAGACAAGTCGGCTGGAGGACGATGTATTGGATCGCGACGCAATTTGAGTCTTCTATCGTCATTAGGAGGCCCTGAATGTTACAATTAACTATCATTTTTGCGTCGGATTCGAAAATCTAGACTCATAGGAGAAGGACCATGTGGTCATTAGGTCATTAGGAGGCGCTGAACGTTACAATTCACTATCATTTTTGCGTCGGATTCGAAAATCTAGACTCACAGGAGAAGGACCATGTGGTGCCCGAGGCAGCGATATCCCCTTGTAGACAAGTCGGCTGGAGGCCGATGTATTGAATCTCGACGCAATTTGAGAGTTCCATCGGCATTAGGAGGACCTGAACGTTAAAATTAACTATCATTTTTGCGTCGGATTCGAAAATCTAGACTCACAGGAGAACGACCATAAGGTGCCCGAGGCAGCAATATCCCCTTGGAGACAAATCGGCTGGAGGACGATGTATTGAATCCCGACGCAATTTGAGTCTTCTATCGTCATTAGGAGGCGCTGAACGTTACAATTAACTATCATTTTTGCGTCGGATTCGAAAATCTAGACTCACAGGAGAAGGATCATATTGTGCCCGAGACAGCAATATCCCCTTGGAGACAAGTCGGCTGGAGGACGATGTATTGGATCGCGACGCAATTTGAGTCTTCTATCGTCATTAGGAGGCGCTGAACGTTATAATTCACTATCATTTTTGCGTCTGATTTGAAAATTCAGACTCACTGGAGAAGTACCATGTGGTGCCCGAGATAGCGATATCCCCTTGGAGACAAGTCGGCTGGAGGCCGATGTATTGAATCTCGACGCAATTTGAGTGTTCCATCGGCATTAGGAGGCCCTGAACGTTAAAATTAACTATCATTCTTGCGTCGGATTCGATAATCTAAACTCACAGGAGAACGACCATAAGTTGCTCGAGGCAGCAACAGACCCTTGGAGACAAGTCGGCTGGAGGCCGATGTATTGAATCTCGACGCAATTTGAGTGTTCCATCGGCATTAGGAGGCCCTGAACGTTACAATTAACTATCATTTTTGCGTCGGATTCGATAATCTAAGCTCACAGGAGAACGACTATAAGGTGCACGAGGCATCAATAGACCCTTGGAGACAAGTCGGCTGGAGGCCGATGTATTGAATCTCGACGCAATTTGAGTGTTCCATCGTCATTAGAAGGCCCTGATCGTTTCAATTAACTATCATTTTTGCGTCGGATTCGAAAATCTAGACTCACAGGAGAAGGATCATATTGTGCCCGAGACAGCAATATCCCCTTGGAGACAAGTCGGCTGGAGGACGATGTATTGAATCTCGACGCAATTTGAGTCATTAGAAGGCCCTGAACGTTACAATTAACTATCATTTTTGCGTCGGATTCGAAAATCTAGACTCACAGGAGAAGGACCATGTGGTCATTAGGTCATTAGGAGGCGCTGAACGTTACAATTCACTATCATTTTTGCGTCGGATTCGAAAATCTAGACTCACAGGAGAAGGATCATATTGTGCCCGAGACAGCAATATCCCCTTGGAGACAAGTCGGCTGGAGGACGATGTATTGAATCTCGACGCAATTTGAGTCATTAGAAGGCCCTGAACGTTACAATTAACTATCATTTTTGCGTCGGATTCGAAAATCTAGACTCACAGGAGAAGGACCATGTGGTCATTAGGTCATTAGGAGGCGCTGAACGTTACAATTCACTATCATTTTTGCGTCGGATTCGAAAATCTAGACTCACAGGAGAAGGACCATGTGGTGCCCGAGGCAGCGATATCCCCTTGGAGACAAGGCGGCTGGAGGCCGATGTATGGAATCTCGACGCAATTTGAGTGTTCCATCGGCATTAGGAGGACCTGAACGTTAAAATTAACTATCATTTTTGTGTCGGATTCGAAAATCTAGACTCACAGGAGAACGACCATAAGGTGCCCGAGGCAGCAATAACCCCTTGGAGACAAATCGGCTGGAGGACGATGTATTGAATCTCGACGCAATTTGAGTGTTCCATCGGCATTAGGAGGCCCTGAACGTTAAAATTAACTATCATTTTTGCGTCGGATTCGATAATCTAAACTCACAGGAGAACGACCATACGGTTCCCGAGGCAGCAACAGACCCTTGGAGACAAGTCGGCTGGAGGACGATGTATTGGATCTTGACGCAATTTGAGTGTTCCATCGTCATTACAAGGCCCTGAACGTTAGAATTAACTATCATTTTTACGTCGGATTCGAAAATCTAGACTCACAGGAGAACGACCATAAGGTGCCCGAGGCAGCAATAGACCCATGGAGACAAGTCGGCTGGAGGACGATGTATTGGATCGCGACGCAATTTGATTCTTCTATCGTTATTAGGAGGCGCTGAACGTTACAATTCACTATCATTTCTGCGTCGGATTCGAAAATCTAGACTCACAGAAGAAGGACCATGTGATGCCCGAGGCAGCGATATCCCCTTGGAGACAAGTCGGCTGGAGGCCGATGTATTGAATCTCGACGCAATTTGAGTGTTCCATCGTCATTAGAAGGCCCTGAAAGTTACAATTAACTATCATTTTTGCGTCGGATACGAAAATCTAGACTCACAGGAGAACGACCATAAGGTGCCCGAGGCAGCAATAGACCCTTGGAGACAAGTCGGCTGGAGGACGAAGTATTGAATCTCGACGCAATTTGAGAGTTCCATCGTCATTAGGCGGCCCTGAACGTTACAATTAACTATCATTTGGGCGTCGGATTCGTAAATCTAGACTTACAAGAGAACGACCATAAAGTGCCCGAGGCAGCATTAGACCCTTGGAGACAAGTCGGCTGGAGGACGATGTATTGGATCGCGACGTAATTTGAGTGTTCCATCGTCATTAGGAGGCCCTGAATGTTACAATTAACTATCAGTTTTTCGTCGGATTCGAAAATCTAGACCTACAGCAGACGAACCATTTGGTGCTCGATGCAGCAATATCCCCTTGGAGACAAATCGGCTGGAGGACGATGTATTGAATCTCGACGCAATTTGAGTGTTCCATCGTCATTAGAAGGCCCTGACCGTTACAATTACCTATCATTTTTGCGTCGGATTCGAAAATCTATACTCACAGGAGAACGACCATAAGGTGCCCGAGGCAGCAATAGACCCTTGGAGACAAGTCGGCTGGAGGCCGATGTATTGAATCTTGACGCAATTTGAGTGTTCCATCGGCATTAGGAGGCCCTGAACGTTAAAATTAACTATCATTTTTGCGTCGGATTCGATAATCTAAACTCACAGGAGAACGACCATACGGTGCCCGAGGCAGCAACAGACCCTTGGAGACAAGTCGGCTGGAGGACGATGTATTGGATCTCGACGCAATTTGAGTGTTCCATCGTCATTACAAGGCCCTGAACGTTGCAATTAAATATCATTTTTGCGTCGGATTCGAAAATCTAGACTCACAGGAGAACGACCATAAGGTGCCCGAGGCAGCAATAGACCCATGGAGACAAGTCGGCTGGAGGACGATGTATTGGATCGCGACGCAATTTGAGTCTTCTATCGTCATTAGGAGGCGCTGAACGTTACAATTCACTATCATTTTTGCGTCGGATTCGAAAATCTAGACTCACAGGAGAAGGACCATGTGGTGCCCGAGGCAGCGATATCCCCTTGGAGACAAGTCGGCTGGAGGCCGATGTATTGAATCTCGACGCAATTTGAGTGTTCCATCGTCATTAGAAGGCCCTGAAAGTTACAATTAACTATCATTTTTGCGTCGGATACGAAAATCTAGACTCACAGGAGAACGACCATAAGGTGCCCGAGGCAGCAATAGACCCTTGGAGACAAGTCGGCTGGAGGACGATGTATTGAATCTCGACGCAATTTGAGAGTTCCATCGTCATTAGGCGGCCCTGAACGTTACAATTAACTATCATTTTTGCGTCGGATTCGAAAATCTAGACTCACAGGAGAACGACCATAAGGTGCCCGAGGCAGCAATAGACCCTTGGAGACAAGTCGGCTGGAGGACGATGTATTGGATCGCGACGCAATTTGAGTCTTCTATCGTCATTAGGAGGACCTGAATGTTACAATTAACTATCATTTTTGCGTCGGATTCGAAAATCTAGACTCACAGGAGAAGGACCATGTGGTCATTAGGTCATTAGGAGGCGCTGAACGTTACAATTCACTATCATTTTTGCGTCGGATTCGAAAATCTAGACTCACAGGAGAAGGACCATGTGGTGCCCGAGGCAGCGATATCCCCTTTTAGACAAGTCGGCTGGAGGCCGATGTATTGAATCTCGACGCAATTTGAGTGTTCCATCGGCGTTAGGAGGACCTGAACGTTAAAATTAACTATCATTTTTGCGTCGGATTCGAAAATCTAGACTCACAGGAGAACAACCATAAGGTGCCCGAGGCAGCAATATCCCCTTGGAGACAAATCGGCTGTAGGACGATGTATTGAATCCCGACTCAATTTGAGTCTTCTATCGTCATTAGGAGGCGCTGAACGTTACAATTAACTATCATTTTTGCGTCGGATTCGAAAATCTAGACTCACAGGAGAAGGACCATGTGGTGCCCGAGGCAGCGATATCCCCTTGGAGACAAGTCGGCTGGAGGCCGATGTATTGAATCTCGACGCAATTTGAGTGTTCCATCGTCATTAGAAGGCCCTGAAAGTTACAATTAACTATCATTTTTGCGTCGGATTCGAAAATCTAGACTCACAGGAGAACGACCATAAGGTGCCCGAGGCAGCAATAGACCCTTGGAGACAAGTCGGCTGGAGGACGATGTATTGAATCTCGACGCAATTTGAGAGTTCCATCGTCATTAGGCGGCCCTGAACGTTACAATTAACTATCATTTTGGCGTCGGATTCGTAAATCTAGACTTACAAGAGAACGACCATAAAGTGCCCGAGGCAGCATTAGACCCTTGGAGACAAGTCGGCTGGAGGACGATGTATTGGATCGCGACGTAATTTGAGTGTTGCATCGTCATTAGGAGGCCCTGAATGTTACAATTAACTATCAGTTTTTCGTCGGATTCGAAAATCTAGACCTACAGCAGACGAACCATTTGGTGCTCGATGCAGCAATATCCCCTTGGAGACAAATCGGCTGGAGGACGATGTATTGAATCCCAACGCAATTTGAGTCCTCTATCGTCATTAGGAGGCGCTGAACGTTACAATTCACTATCATTTTTGCGTCGGATTCGAAAATCTAGACTCACAGGAGAAGGATCATATAGTGCCCGAGACAGCAATATCCCCTTGGAGACAAGTCGGTTGGAGGACGATGTATTGAATCTCGAAGCAATTTGAGTGTTCCATCGTCATTAGAAGGCCCTGAACGTTACAATTAACTATCATTTTTGCGTCGGATTTGAAAATCTAGACTCACAGGAGAACGACCATAAGGTGCCCGAGGCAGCAATAGACCCTTGGAGACAAGTCGGCTGGAGGCCGATGTATTGAATCTCGACGCAATTTGACTGTTCCATCGGCATTAGGAGGCCCTGAACGTTAAAATTAACTATCATTTTTGCGTCGGATTCGATAATCTAAACTCACAGGAGAACGACCATACGGTGCCCGAGGCAGCAACAGACCCTTGGAGACAAGTCGGCTGGAGGACGATGTATTGGATCTTGACGCAATTTGAGTGTTCCATCGTCATTACAAGGCCCTGAACATTACAATTAACTATCATTTTTGCGTCGGATTCGAAAATCTAGACTCACAGGAGAACGACCATAAGGTGCCCGAGGCAGCAATAGACCCATTGAGACAAGTCGGCTGGAGGACGATGTATTGGATCGCGACGCAATTTGAGTCTTCTATCGTTATTAGGAGGCGCTGAACGTTACAATTCACTATCATTTTTGCGTCGGATTCGAAAATCTAGACTCACAGGAGAAGGATTATGTGGTGCACGAGGCAGCGATATCCCCTTGGAGACAAGTCGGCTGGAGGCCGATGTATTGAATCTCGACGCAATTTCAGAGTTCCATCGTCATTAGAAGGCCCTGAACGTTACAATTAACTATCATTTTTGCACCGGATACGAAAATCTAGACTCACAGGAGAACGAACATAAGGTGCCCGAGGCAGCAATAGACCCTTGGAGACAAGTCGGCTGGAGGACCTTGTATTGAATCTCGACGCAATTTGAGAGTTCCATCGTCATTAGGCGGCCCTGAACGTTACAATTAACTATCATATTGGCGTCGGATTCGTAAATCTAGACTTACAAGAGAACGACCATAAAGTGCCCGAGGCAGCATTAGACCCATGGAGACAAGTCGGCTGGAGGACGATGTATTGGATCGCGACGCAATTTGTGTGTTCCATCGTCATTAGGAGGCCCTGAATGTTACAATTAACTATCAGTTTTTCGTCGGATTCGAAAATCTAGACTCACAGCAGACGAACCATTTGGTGCCCGAGGCAGCAATATCCCCTTGGAGACAAATCGGCTGGAGGACGATGTATCGAATCCCGACGCAATTTGAGTCTTCTATCGTCATTAGGAGGCGCAGAACGTTACAATTAACTATCATTTTTACGTCGGATTCGAAAATCTAGACTCACAGGAGATGGACCATGTGGTCATTAGGACATTAGGAGGCGCTGAACGTTACAATTCACTATCATTTTTGCGTCGGATTCGAAAATCTAGACTCACAGGAGAAGGACCATGTGGTGCCCGAGGCAGCGATATCCCCTTGGAGACAAGTCGGCTGGAGGCCGATGTATTGAATCTCGACGCAATTTGAGTGTTCCATCGTCATTAGAAGGCCCTGAAAGTTACAATTAACTATCACTTTTGCGTCGGATACGAAAATCTAGACTCACAGGAGAACGACCATAAGGTGCACGAGGCAGCAATAGACCCTTGGAGACAAGTCGGCTGGAGGACGATGTATTGAATCCCGACGCAATTTGAGTCTTCTATCGTCATTAGGAGGCGCTGAACGTTACAATTCACTATCATCTTTGCGTCGGATTCGAAAATCTAGACTCACGGGAGAAGGATCATATTGTGCCGGAGACAGCAATATCCCCTTGGAGACAAGTCGGCTGGAGGCCGATGTATTGAATCTCGACGCAATTTGAGTGTTCCATCGGCATTAGGAGACCCTGAACGTTAAAATTAACTATCATTTTTGCGTCGGATTCGATAATCTAAACTCACAGGAGAACGACCATACGGTGCCCGAGGCAGCAACAGACCCTTGGAGACAAGTCGGCTGGAGGACGATGTATTGGATCTCGACGCAATTTGAGTGTTCCATCGTCATTACAAGGCCCTGAACGTTACAATTAACTATCATTTTTGCGTCCGATTCGAAAATCTAGACTCACAGGAGAACGACCATAAGGTGCCCGAGGCAGCAATAGACCCATGGAGACAAGTCGGCTGGAGGACGATGTATTGGATCGCGACGCAATTTGAGTCTTCTATCGTCATTAGGAGGCGCTGAACGTTACAATTAACTATCATTTTGGCGTCGGATTCGTAAATCTAGACTTACAAGAGAACGACCATAAAGTGCCCGAGGCAGCATTAGACCCTTGGAGACAAGTCGGCTGGAGGACGATGTATTGAATCCCGACGCAATTTGAGAGTTCCATCGTCATTGGGCGGCCCTGAACGTTACAATTAACTATCATTTTGGCGTCGGATTCGTAAATCTAGACTTACAAGAGAACGACCATAAAGTGCCCGAGGCAGCATTAGACCCTTGGAGACAAGTCGGCTGGAGGACGATGTATTGAATCTCGACGCAATTTGAGTGTTCCATCGTCATTAGAAGGCCCTGAACGTTACAATTAACTATCATTTTTGCGTCGGATTCGAAAATCTAGACTCACAGGAGAACGACCATAAGGTGCCCGAGGCAGCAATAGACCCTTGGAGACAAGTCGGCTGGAGGACGATGTATTGGATCGCGACGCAATTTGAGTCTTCTATCGTCATTAGGAGGACCTGAATGTTACAATTAACTATCATTTTTGCGTCGGATTCGAAAATCTAGACTCACAGGAGAAGGACCATGTGGTCATTAGGTCATTAGGAGGCGCTGAACGTTACAATTCACTATCATTTTTGCGTCGGATTCGAAAATCTAGACTCACAGGAGAAGGACCATGTGGTACCCGAGGCAGCGATATCCCCTTGGAGACAAGTCGGCTGCAGGCCGATGTATTGAATCTCGACGCAATTTGAGTGTTCCATCGGCATTAGGAGGACCTGAACGTTACAATTAACTATCATTTTTGCGTCGGATTCGAAAATCTAGACTCACAGGAGAACAACCATAAGGTGCCCGAGGCAGCAATATCCCCTTGGAGACAAATCGGCTGGAGGACGATGTATTGAATCCCGACGCAATTTGAGTCTTCTATCGTCATTAGGAGGCGCTGAACGTTACAATTAACTATCATTTTTGCGTCGGATTCGAAAATCTAGACTCACAGGAGAAGGATCATATTGTGCCCGAGACAGCAATATCCCCTTGGAGACAAGTCGGCTGGAGGACGATGTATTGAATCTCGACGCAATTTGAGTGTTCCATCGTCATTAGAAGCCCCTGAACGTTACAATTAACTATCTTTTTTGCGTCGGATTCGAAAATCTAGACTCACAGGAGATGGACCATGTGGTCATTAGGACATTTGGAGGCGCTGAACGTTACAATTCACTATCATATTTGCGTCGGATTCGAAAATCTAGACTCACAGGAGAAGGACCATGTGGTGCCCGAGGCAGCGATATCCCCTTGGAGACAAGTCGGCTGGAGGCCGATGTATTGAATCTCGACGCAATTTGAATGTTCCATCGTCATTAGAAGGCCCTGAAAGTTACAATTAACTATCATTTTTGCGTCGGATACGAAAATCTAGACTCACAGGAGAACGACCATAAGGTGCACGAGGCAGCAATAGACCCATGGAGACAAGTCCGCTGGAGGACGATGTATTGAATCCCGACGCAATTTGAGTCTTCTATCGTCATTAGGAGGCGCTGAACGTTACAATTCACTGTCATCTTTGCGTCGGATTCGAAAATCTAGACTCACAGGAGAAGGATCATATTGTGCCGGAGACAGCTATATCCCCTTGGAGACAAGTCGGCTGGAGGACGATGTATTGAATCTCGACGCAATTTGAGTGTTCCATCGTCATTAGAAGGCCCTGACCCTTACAATTACCTATCATTTTTGCGTCGGATTCGAAAATCTAGACTCACAGGAGAACGACCATAAGGTGCCCGAGGCAGCAATAGACCCTTGGAGACAAGTCGGCTGGAGGCCGATGTATTGAATCTCGACGCAATTTGAGTGTTCCATCGGCATCAGGAGGCCCTGAACGTTAAAATTAACTATCATTTTTGTTTCGGATTCGATAATCTAAACTCACAGGAGAACGACCATACGGTGCCCGAGGCAGCAACAGACCCTTGGAGACAAGTCGGCTGGAGGACGATGTATTGGATCTCGACGCAATTTGAGTGTTCCATCGTCATTACAAGGCCCTGAACGTTACAATTAACTATCATTTTTGCGTCGGATTCGAAAATCTAGACTCACAGGAGAACGACCAAAAGGTGCCCGAGGCAGCAATAGACCCATGGAGACAAGTCGGCTGGAGGACGATGTATTGGATCGCGACGCAATTTGAGCCTTCTATCGTCATTAGGAGGCGCTGAACGTTACAATTAACTATCATTTTGGCGTCGGATTCGTAAATCTAGACTTACAAGAGAACGACCATAAAGTGCCCGAGGCAGCATTAAACCCTTGGAGACAAGTCGGCTGGAGGACGATGTATTGAATCTCGACGCAATTTGAGAGTTCCATCGTCATTAGGCGGCCCTGAACGTTACAATTAACTATCATTTTGGCGTCGGATTCGTAAATCTAGACTTACAAGAGAACGACCATAAAGTGCACGAGGCAGCATTAGACCCTTGGAGACAAGTCGGCTGGAGGACGATGTATTGAATCTCGACGCAATTTGAGTGTTCCATCGTCATTAGAAGGCCCTGAAAGTTACAATTAACTATCATTTTTGCGTCGGATACGAAAATCTAGACTCACAGGACAACGACCATAAGGTGCCCGAGGCATCAATAGACCCTTGGAGACAAGTCGGCTGGAGGACGATGTATTGAATCTCGACGCAATTTGAGAGTTCCATCGTCATTAGGCGGCCCTGAACGTAACAATTAACTATCATTTTGGCGTCGGATTCGTAAATCTAGACTTACAAGAGAACGACCATAAAGTGCCCGAGGCAGCATTAGACCCTTGGAGACAAGTCGGCTGGAGGACGATGTATTGAATCTCGACGCAATTTGAGTGTTCCATCGTCATTAGAAGGCCCTGAACGTTACAATTAACTATCATTTTTGCGTCGGATTCGAAAATCTAGACTCACAGGAGAAGGACCATGTGGTCATTAGGTCATTAGGAGGCGCTGAACGTTACAATTCACTATCATTTTTGCGTCGGATTCGAAAATCTAGACTCACAGGAGAAGGACCATGTGGTGCCCGAGGCAGCGATATCCCCTTGGAGACAAGTCGGCTGGAGGCCGATGTATTGAATCTCGACGCAATTTGAGTGTTCCATCGGCATTAGGAGGACCTGAACGTTACAATTAACTATCATTTTTGCGTCGGATTCGAAAATCTAGACTCACAGGAGAACAACCATAAGGTGCCCGAGGCAGCAATATCCCCTTGGAGACAAATCGGCTGGAGGACGATGTATTGAATCCCGACGCAATTTGAGTCTTCTATCGTCATTAGGAGGCGCTGAACGTTACAATTAACTATCATTTTTGCGTCGGATTCGAAAATCTAGACTCACAGGAGAAGGATCATATTGTGCCCGAGACAGCAATATCCCCTTGGAGACAAGTCGGCTGGAGGACGATGTATTGAATCTCGACGCAATTTGAGTGTTCCATCGTCATTAGAAGCCCCTGAACGTTACAATTAACTATCATTTTTGCGTCGGATTCGAAAATCTAGACTCAGAGGAGAACGACCATAAGGTGCCCGAGGCAGCAATAGACCCTTGGAGGCAAGTCGGCTGGAGGACGATGTATTGGATCGCGACGCATTTTGAGTCTTCTATCGTCATTAGGAGGCGCTGAACGTTATAATTCACTATCATTATTGCGTCGAATTCGAAAATTCAGACTCACAGGAGAAGTACCACGTGGTGCCTGAGGCAGGCGATATCCCCTTGGAGACAAGTCGGCTGGAGGCCGATGTATTGAATCTCGACGCAATTTGAGTGTTCCATCGGCATTAGGAGGCCTGAACGTTACAATTAACTATCATTTTTGCGTCGGATTCGATAATCTAAACTCACAGGAGAACGACTATAAGGTGCCCGAGGCAGCAATAGACCCTTGGAGTCAAGTTGGCTGGAGGCCGATGTATTGAATCTCGACGCAATTTGAGTGTTCCATCGTCATTAGAAGGCCTGAACGTTACAATTAACTATCATTTTTGCGTCGGATTCGAAAATCTAGACTCACAGGAGAACGACAATAAGGTGCCCGAGGCAGCAATAGACCCCTGGTGACAAGTCGGCTGGAGGCCGATGTATTGAATCTCGACGCAATTTGAGAGTTCCATCATCATTAGGCGGCCTGAACGTTACAATTAACTATCATTTTGGCGTCGGATTCGTAAATCTAGACTTACAAGAGAACGACCATAAAGTGCCCGCGGCAGCATTAGACCCTTGGAGACAAGTCGGCTGGAGGACGATATATTGGATCGCGACGTAATTTGAGTGTTCCATCGTCATTAGGAGGCCCTGAATGTTACAATTAGCTATCAGTTTTTCGTCGGATTCGAAAATCTAGACCTACAGCAGACGAACCATTTGGTGCTCGAGGCAGTAATATCCCCTTGGAGACAAATCGGCTGGAGGACGATGTATTGAATCCCGACGCAATTTGAGTCTTCTATCGTCATTAGGAGGCGCTGAACGTTACAATTCACTTTCATTTTTGCGTCGGATTCGAAAATCTAGACTCACAGGAGAAGGATCATATTGTGCCCGAGACAGCAATATCCCCTTGGAGACAAGTCGGCTGGAGGACGATGTATTGAATCTCGACGCAATTTGAGTGTTCCATCGTCATTAGAAGGCCCTGAACGTTAGAATTAACTATCATTTTTGCGTCGGATTCGAAAATCTAGACTCACAGGAGAAGGACCATGTGGTGCACGAGGCAGCGATATCCCCTTGGAGACAAGTCGGCTGGAGGCCGATGTATTGAATCTCGACGCAATTTGAGTGTTCCATCGTCATTTGAAGGCCCTGAACGTTACAATTAACTATCATTTTTGTGTCGGATACGAAAATCTAGACTCACAGGAGAACGACCATAAGGTGCCCGAGGCAGCATTAGACCCTTGGAGACAAGTCGGCTGGAGGAAGATGTATTGGATCGCGACGCAATTTGAGTGTTCCATCGTCATTAGGAGGCCCTGAATGTTACAATTAACTATCAGTTTTTCGTCGGATTCGAAAATCTAGACTCACAGCAGACGAACCATTTGGTGCCCGAGGCAGCAATATCCCCTTGGAGACAAATCGGCTGGAGGACGATGTATTGAATCCCGACGCAATTTGAGTCTTCTATCGTCATTAGGAGGCGCTGAACGTTACAATTAACTATCATTTTTGCGTCGGATTCGATAATCTAGACTCAAAGGAGAAGGATCATATTGTGCCCGAGACAGAAATATCCCCTTGGAGACAAGTCGGCTGGAGGACGATGTATTGAATCTCGACGCAATTTGAGTGTTCCATCGTCATTAGAAGGCCCTGAACGTTACAATTAACTATCATTTTTGCGTCGGATTCGAAAATCTAGACTCACAGGAGAACGACCATAAGGTGCCCGAGGCAGCAATAGACCCTTGGAGACAAGTCGGCTGGAGGATGATGTATTGGATCGCGACGCAATTTGAGTCTTCTATCGTCATTAGGAGGCGCTGAACGTTATAATTCACTATCATTTTTGCGTCGGATTCGACAATTCAGACTCACAGGAGAAGGACCGTGTGGTGCCCGAGGCAGCGATATCCCCTTGGAGACAAGTCGGCTGGAGGCCGATGTATTGAATCTCGACGCAATTTGAGTGTTCCATCGGCATTAGGAGGCCCTGAACGTTAAAATTATTTATCATTCTTGCGTCGGATTCGATAATCTAAACTCTCAGGAGAACGACCATAAGGTGCCCGAGGCAGCAACAGACCCTTTGAGACAAGTCGGCTGGAGGCCGATGTATTGAATCTCGACGCAATTTAAGAGTTCCATCGGCATTAGGAGGCCCTGAACGTTGCAATTAACTATCATTTTTGCGTCCGATTCGATAATCTAAACTCACAGGAGAACGACTATGAGGTGCCCGAGGCAACAATAGACCCTTGGAGACAAGTCGACTGGAGGCCTATGTATTGAATCTCGACGCAATTTGAGTGTTCCATCGTCATTAGAAGGCCCTGAACGTTACAATTAACTATCATTTTTGCGTCGGATTCGAAAATCTAGACTCACAGGAGAACGACCATAAGGTGCCCGAGGCAGCAATAGACCCCTGGTGGCAAGTCGGCTGGAGGCCGATGTATTGAATCTCGACGCAATTTGAGTGTTCCATCGTCATTAGAAGGCCCTGAACGTTACAATTAACTATCATTTTTGCGTCGGATACGAAAATCTAGACTCACAAGAGAACGACCATAAGGTGCTAGAGGCAGCAATAGACCCTTGGAGACAAGTCGCTGGAGGCCGATGTATTGAATCTCGACGGCAATTTGAGAGTCCCATCATCATTAGGCGGCCCTGAACGTTTCAATTAACTATCATTTTGGCGTCGGATTCGTAAATCTAGACTTACAAGAGAACGAACATAAAGTGCCCGCGGCAGCAATAGACCCTTGGAGACAAGTCGGCTGGAGGACGATGTATTGAATCTCGACGCAATTTGAGAGTTCCATCATCATTAGGCGGCCCTGAACGTTACAATTAACTATCATTTTGGCGTCGGATTCGTAAATCTAGACTTACAAGAGAACGACCATAAAGTGCCCGCGGCAGCATTAGACCCTTGGAGACAAGTCGGCTGGAGGACGATATATTGGATCGCGACGCAATTTGAGTGTTCCATCGTCATTAGGAGGCCCTGAATGTTACAATTAACTATCATTTTTGCGTCGGATTCGAAAATCTAGACTCACAGGAGAAGAACCATGTGGTCATTAGGACATTAGGAGGCGCTGAACGTTACAATTCACTATCATTTTTGCGTCGGATTCGAAAATCTAGACTCTGCCCGAGGCAGCGATATCCCCTTGGAGACAAGTCGGCTGGAGGCCGATGTATTGAATCTCGACGCAATTTGAGTGTTCCATCGTCATTAGAAGGGCCCTGAAAGTTACAATTAACTATCATTTTTGCGTCGGATACGAAAATCTAGACTCACAGGAGAACGACCATAAGGTGCCCGAGGCAGCAATAGACCTTTGAGACAAGTCGGCTGGAGGACGATGTATTGAATCTCGACGCAATTTGAGAGTTCCATCGTCATTAGGCGGCCCTGAACGTTACAATTAACTATCATTTTGGCGTCGGATTCGTAAATCTAGACTTACAAGAGAACGACCATAAAGTGCCCGAGGCAGCATTAGAACCTTGGAGACAAGTCGGCTGGAGGACGATGTATTGGATCGCGACGTAATTTGAGTGTTCCATCGTCATTAGGAGGCCCTGAATGTTACAATTAGCTATCAGTTTTTCGTCGGATTCGAAAATCTAGACCTACAGGAGACGAACCATTTGGTGCTCGAGGCAGTAATATCCCCTTGGAGACAAATCGGCTGGAGGACGATGTATTGAATCCCGACGCAATTTGAGTCTTCTATCGTCATTAGGAGGCGCTGAACGTTACAATTCACTTTCATTTTTGCGTCGGATTCGAAAATCTAGACTCACAGGAGAAGGATCATATTGTGCCCGAGACAGCAATATCCCCTTGGAGACAAGTCGGCTGGAGGACGATGTATTGAATCTCGACGCAATTTGAGTGTTCCATCGTCATTAGAAGGCCCTGAACGTTAGAATTAACTATCATTTTTGCGTCGGATTCGAAAATCTAGACTCACAGGAGAAGGACCATGTGGTGCACGAGGCAGCGATATCCTCTTGGAGACAAGTCGGCTGGAGGCCGATGTATTGAATCTCGACGCAATTTGAGTGTTCCATCGTCATTTGAAGGCCCTGAACGTTACAATTAACTATCATTTTTGTGTCGGATACGAAAATCTAGACTCACAGGAGAACGACCATAAGGTGCCCGAGGCAGCATTAGACCCTTGGAGACAAGTCGGCTGGAGGAAGATGTATTGGATCGCGACGCAATTTGAGTGTTCCATCGTCATTAGGAGGCCCTGAATGTTACAATTAACTATCAGTTTTCGTCGGATTCGAAAATCTAGACTCACAGCAGACGAACCATTTGGTGCCCGAGGCAGCAATATCCCCTTGGAGACAATCGGCTGGAGGACGATGTATTGAATCCCGACGCAATTTGAGTCTTCTATCGGCATTAGGAGGCGCTGAACGTTACAATTAACTATCATTTTTGCGTCGGATTCGATAATCTAGACTCAAAGGAGAAGGATCATATTGTGCCCGAGACAGAAATATCCCCTTGGAGACAAGTCGGCTGGAGGACGATGTATTGAATCTCGACGCAATTTGAGTGTTCCATCGTCATTAGAAGGCCCTGAACGTTACAATTAACTATCATTTTTGCGTCGGATTCGAAAATCTAGACTCACAGGAGAACGACCATAAGGTGCCCGAGGGGCAGCAATAGACCCTTGGAGACAAGTCGGCTGGAGGACGATGTATTGGATCGCGACGCAATTTGAGTCTTCTATCGTCATTAGGAGGCGCTGAACGTTATAATTCACTATCATTTTTGCGTCGGATTCGACAATTCAGACTCACAGGAGAAGGACCGTGTGGTGCCCGAGGCAGCGATATCCCCTTGGAGACAAGTCGGCTGGAGGCCGATGTATTGAATCTCGACGCAATTTGAGTGTTCCATCGGCATTAGGAGGCCCTGAACGTTAAAATTATTTATCATTCTTGCGTCGGATTCGATAATCTAAACTCTCAGGAGAACGACCATAAGGTGCCCGAGGCAGCAACAGACCCTTTGAGACAAGTCGGCTGGAGGCCGATGTATTGAATCTCGACGCAATTTAAGAGTTCCATCGGCATTAGGAGGCCCTGAACGTTGCAATTAACTATCATTTTTGCGTCCGATTCGATAATCTAAACTCACAGGAGAACGACTATGAGGTGCCCGAGGCAACAATAGACCCTTGGAGACAAGTCGACTGGAGGCCTATGTATTGAATCTCGACGCAATTTGAGTGTTCCAACGTCATTAGAAGGCCCTGAACGTTACAATTAACTATCATTTTTGCGTCGGATTCGAAAATCTAGACTCACAGAGAGAACGACCATAAGGTGCCCGAGGCAGCAATAGACCCCTGGTGGCAAGTCGGCTGGAGGCCGATGTATTGAATCTCGACGCAATTTGAGTGTTCCATCGTCATTAGAAGGCCCTGAACGTTACAATTAACTATCATTTTTGCGTCGGATACGAAAATCTAGACTCACAAGAGAACGACCATAAGGTGCTAGAGGCAGCAATAGACCCTTGGAGACAAGTCGGCTGGAGGCCGATGTATTGAATCTCGACGCAATTTGAGAGTCCCATCATCATTAGGCGGCCCTGAACGTTTCAATTAACTATCATTTTGGCGTCGGATTCGTAAATCTAGATTTACAAGAGAACGACCATAAAGTGCCCGCGGCAGCATTAGACCCTTGGAGACAAGTCGGCTGGAGGACGATGTATTGGATCGCGACGCAATTTGAGTGTTCCATCGTCATTAGGAGGCCCTGAATGTTACAATTAACTATCATTTTTGCGTCGGATTCGAAAATCTAGACTCACAGGAGAAGGACCATAAGGTGCCCGAGGCAGCAATAGACCCTTGGAGACAAGTCGGCTGGAAGACGATGTATTGAATCTCGACGCAATTTGAGAGTTCCATCGTCATTAGGCGGCCCTGAACGTTACAATTAACTATCATTTTGGCGTCGGATTCGTAAATCTAGACTTACAAGAGAACGACCATAAAGTGCCCGATGCAGCATTAGACCTTGGAGACAAGTCGGCTGGAGGACGTTGTATTGCATCGCGACGTAATTTGAGTGTTCCATTGTCATTAGGAGGCCCTGAATGTTACAATTAACTATCAGTTTTTCGTCGGATTCGAAAATCTAGACCTACAGCAGGCGAACCATTTGGTGCTCGATGCAGCAATATCCCCTTGGAGACAAATCGGCTGGAGGACGATGTATTGAATCCCGACGCAATTTGAGTCTTCTATCGTCATTAGGAGGCGCTGAACGTTACAATTCACTATCATTTTTGCGTCGGATTCGAAAATCTAGACTCACAGGAGAAGGATCATATTGTGCCCGAGACAGCAATATCCCCTTGGAGACAAGTCGGCTGGAGGACAATGTATTGAATCTCGACGCAATTTGAGTGTTCCATCGTCATTAGAAGGCCCTGAACGTTACAATTAACTATCATTTTTGCGTCGGATTCGAAAATCTAGACTCACAGGAGAACGACCATAAGGTGCCCGAGGCAGCAATAGACCCTTGGAGACAAGTCGGCTGGAGGCCGATGTGTTGAATCTCGAAGCAATTTGAGTGTTCCATCGGCATTAGGAGGCCCTGAACGTTAAAATTAACTATCATTTTTGCGTCGGATACGATAATCTAAACTCACAGGAGAACGACCATACGGTGCCCGAGGCAGCAACAGACCCTTGGAGACAAGTCGGCTGGAGGACGATGTATTGGATCTTGACGCAATTTGAGTGTTCCATCGTCATTTGCAGGCCCTGAACGTTACAATTAACTATCATTTTTGTGTCGGATACGAAAATCTAGACTCACAGGAGAACGACCATAAGGTGCCCGAGGCAGCAATAGACCCTTGGAGACAAGTCGGCTGGAGGACGATGTATTGAATCTCGACGCAATTTGAGAGTTCCATCGTCATTAGGCGGCCCTGAACGTTACAATTAACTATCATTTTGGCGTCGGATTCGTAAATCTAGACTTACAAGAGAACGACCATAAAATGCCCGAGGCAGCATTAGACCCTTGGAGACAAGTCGGCTGGAGGACGATGTATTGGATCGCGACGCAATTTGAGTGTTCCATCGTCATTAGGAGGCCCTAAATGTTACAATTAACTATCAGTTTTTCGTCGGATTCGAAAATCTAGACTCACAGCAGACGAACCATTTGGTGCCCGAGGCAGCAATATCCCCTTGGAGACAAATCGGCTGGAGGACGATGTATTGAATCCCGACGCAATTTGAGTCTTCTATCGTCATTAGGAGGCGCTGAACGTTATAATTCACTATCATTTTTGCGTCGGATTCGAAAATTCAGACTCACAGGAGAAGGACCATGTGGTGCCCGATGCAGCGATATCCCCTTGGAGACAAGTCGGCTGGAGGCCGATGTATTGAATCTCGACGCAATTTGAGTGTTCCATCGGCATTAGGAGGCCCTGAACGTTAAAATTAACTATCATTCTTGCGTCGGATTCGATAATCTAAACTCACAGGAGAACGACCATAAGGTGCCCGAGGCAGCAACAGACCCTTGGAGACAAGTCGGCTGGAGGCCGATGTATTGAATCTCGACGCAATTTGAGTGTTCCATCGGCATTAGGAGGCCCTGAACGTTACAATTAACTATCATTTTTGCGTCGGATTCGATAATCTAAACTCACAGGAGAACGACTATAAGGTGCCCGAGGCAGCAATAGACCCTTGGAGACAAGTCGGCTGGAGGCCGATGTATTGAATCTCGACGCAATTTGAGTGTTCCATCGTCATTAGAAGGCCCTGAACGATACAATTAACTATCATTTTTGCGTCGGATTCGAAAATCTAGACTCACAGGAGAACGACCATAAGGTGCCCGAAGCAGCAATAGACCCCTGGTGGCAAGTCGGCTGGAGGCCGATGTATTGAATCTCGACGCAATTTGAGTGTTCCATCGTCATTAGAAGGCCCTGAACGTTACAATTAACTATCATTTTTGCGTCGGATACGAAAATCTAGACTCACAAGAGAACGACCATAAGGTGCTCGAGGCAGCAATAGACCCTTGGAGACAAGTCGGCTGGAGGACGATGTATTGAATCTCGACGCAATTTGAGAGTTCCATCATCATTAGGCGGCCCTGAACGTTTCAATTAACTATCATTTTGGCGTCGGATTCGTAAATCTAGACTTACAAGAGAACGACCATAAAGTGCCCGCGGCAGCATTAGACCCTTGGAGACAAGTCGGCTGGAGGACGATGTATTGGATCGCGACGCAATTTGAGTCTTCTATCGTCATTAGGAGGCGCTGAACGTTACAATTCACTATCATTTTTGCGTCGGATTCGAAAATCTAGACTCACAGGAGAAGGACCATGTGGTGCACGAGGCAGCGATATCCCCTTGGAGACAAGTCGGCTGGAGGCCGATGTATTGAATCTCGACGCAATTTGAGTGTTCCATCGTCATTTGAAGGCCCTGAACGTTACAATTAACTATCATTTTTGTGTCGGATACGAAAATCTAGACTCACAGGAGAACGACCATAAGGTGCCCGAGGCGTACAGTAGACCCTTGGAGACAAGCCGGCTGGAGGACGATGTATTGAATCTCGACGCAATTTGAGAGTTCCATCGTCATTAGGCGGCCCTGAACGTTACAATAAACTATCATTTTGGCGTCGGATTCGTAAATCTAGACTTACAAGAGAACGACCATAAAGTGCCCGAGGCAGCATTAGACCCTTGGAGACAAGTCGGCTGGAGGACGATGTATTGGATCGCGACGCAATTTGAGTGTTCCATCGTCATTAGGAGGCCCTGAATGTTACAATTAACTATCAGTTTTTCGTCGGATTCGAAAATCTAGACTCACAGTAGACGAACCATATGGTGCCCGAGGCAGAAATATCCCCTTGGAGACAAATCGGCTGGAGGACGATGTATTGAATCCCGACGCAATTTGAGTCTTCTATCGTCATTAGGAGGCGCTGAACGTTACAATTAACTATCATTTTTTGCGTCGGATTCGAAAATCTAGACTCACAGGAGAAGGATCATATTGTGCCCGAGACAGCAATATCCCCTTGGAGACAAGTCGGCTGGAGGACGATGTATTGAATCTCGACGCAAGTTGAGTGTTCCATCGTCATTAGAAGGCCCTGAACGTTACAATTAACTATCATTTTTGCGTCGGATTCGAAAATCTAGACTCACAGGATAACGACCATAAGGTGCCCGAGGCAGCAATAGACCCTTGGAGACAAGTCGGCTGGAGGACGATGTATTGGATCGCGACGCAATTTGAGTCTTCTATCGTCATTAGGAGGCGCTGAACGTTATAATTCACTATCATTTGTGCGTCGGATTCGAAAATTCAGACTCACAGGAGAAGGACCATGTGGTGCCCGAGGCAGCGATATCCCCTTGGAGACAAGTCGGCTGGAGGACGATGTAATGAATCTCGACGCAATTTGAGTGTTCCATCGGCATTAGGAGGCCCTGAACGTTAAAATTAACTATCATTCTTGCGTCGGATTCGATAATCTAAACTCACAGGAGAACGACCATAAGGTGCCCAAGGCAGCAACAGATCCTTGGAGACAAGTCGGCTGGAGGCCGATGTATTGAATCTCGACGCAATTTGAGTGTTCCATCGTCATTAGAAGGCCCTGAACGTTACAATTAACTATCATATTTGCGTCGGATTCGAAAATCTAGACTCACAGGAGAACGACCATAAGGTGCCCGAGGCAGCAATAGACCTCTGGTGGCAAGTCGGCTGGAGGCCGATGTATTGAATCTCGACGCAATTTGAGTGTTCCATCGTCATTAGAAGGCCCTGAACGTTAC
Organism: Schistocerca americana; assembly: GCF_021461395.2. NCBI lineage: Eukaryota > Metazoa > Arthropoda > Insecta > Orthoptera > Acrididae > Schistocerca > Schistocerca americana. The sequence goes on from NW_025726351.1 coordinate 80,441, forward strand.
AATTAACTATCATTTTTGCGTCGGATACGAAAATCTAGACTCACAAGGAGAACGACCATAAGGTGCTCGAGGCAGCAATAGACCCTTGGAGACAAGTCGGCTGGAGGACGATGTATTGAATCTCGACGCAATTTGAGAGTTCCATCATCATTAGGCGGCCCTGAACGTTTCAATTAACTATCATTTTGGCGTCGGATTCGTAAATCTAGACTTACAAGAGAACGACCATAAAGTGCCCGCGGCAGCATTAGACCCTTGGAGACAAGTCGGCTGGAGGACGATGTATTGGATCGCGACGCAATTTGAGTGTTCCATCGTCATTAGGAGGCCCTGAATGTTACAATTAACTATCATTTTTGCGTCGGATTCGAAAATCTAGACTCACAGGAGAAGGACCATGTGGTCATTAGGACATTAGGAGGCGCTGAACGTTACAATTAACTATCATTCTTGCGTCGGATTCGAAAATCTAGACTCACAGGAGAACGACCATAAGGTGCCCGAGGCAGCAATAGACCCTTGGCGACAAGTCGGCTGGAGGACGATGTATTGGATCGCGACGCAATTTGAGTGTTCCATCGTCATTAGAAGGCCCTGACCGTTATAATTCACTATCATTTTTGCGTCGGATTCGAAAATCTAGACTCACAGGAGAACGACCATAAGGTGCCCGAGGCAGCTATAGACCCTTGGAGACAAGTCGGCTGGAGGCCGATGTATTGAATCTCGACGCAATTTGAGTGTTCCATCGGCATTAGGAGGCCCTGAACGTTAAAATTAACTATCATTTTTGCGTCGGATTCGAAAATCTAGACTCACAGGAGAACGACCATAAGGTGCCCGAGGCAGCAATAGACCTTTGGAGACAAGTCGGCTGGAGGACGATGTATTGAATCGCGACGCAATTTGAGTCTTCTATCGTCATTAGGAGGCGCTGAACGTTACAATTCACTATCATTTTGGCGTCGGATTCGTAAATCTAGACTTACAAGAGAACGACCATAAAGTGCCCGAGGCAGCATTAGACCCTTGGAGACAAGTCGGCTGGAGGACGATGTATTGGATCGCGACGCAATTTGAGTGTTCCATCGTCATTAGGAGGCCCTGAATGTTACAATTAACTATCAGTTTTTCGTCGGATTCGAAAATCTAGACTCACAGCAGACGAACAATTTGGTGCCCGAGGCAGCAATATCCCCATGGAGACAAATCGGCTGGAGGACGATGTATTGAATCCCGACGCAATTTGAGTCTTCTATCGTCATTAGGAGGCGCTGAACGTTACAATTCACTATCATTTTTGCGTCGGATTCGAAAATCTAGACTCACTGGAGAAGGATCATATTGTGCCCGAGACAGCAATATCCCCTTGGAGACAAGTCGGCTGGAGGACGATGTATTGAATCTCGACGCAATTTGAGTGTTCCATCGTCATTTGCAGGCCCTGAACGTTACAATTAAGTATCATTTTTGTGTCGGATACGAAAATCTAGACTCACAGGAGAACGACCATAAGGTGCCCGAGGCAGCAATAGACCCTTGGAGACAAGTCGGCTGGAGGACGATGTATTGAATCTCGACGCAATTTGAGAGTTCCATCGTCATTAGGCGGCCCTGAACGTTACAATTAACTATCATTTTGGCGTCGGATTCGTAAATCTAGACTTACAAGAGAACGACCATAAAGTGCCCGAGGCAGCATTAGACCCTTGGAGACAAGTCGGCTGGAGGACGATGTATTGGATCGCGACGCAATTTGAGTGTTCCATCGTCATTAGGAGGCCCTGAATGTTACAATTAACTATCAGTTTTTCGTCGGATTCGAAAATCTAGACTCACAGCAGACGAACCATTTGGTGCCCGAGGCAGCAATATCCCCTTGGAGACAAATCGGCTGGAGGACGATGTATTGAATCCCGACGCAATT